>NC_134690.1:207719765-208019765 GCF_050947455.1 Rhinoderma darwinii | reverse complement strand
TTAAAAAAAGATTCATCCTATTCTAATCCCTTGGTTATATAAACTTTTCAAATAGGCAACTTTAACTTGCAGGTTCCCAAAGGAAATGTTAGAAGCCATAGTGGTTGCATTCCCCAAACCAGGCAAAGCCCCAAACCATCTGGGAAACTTCCGACCCTTTTAACTGCTGAACAGTGATCTTAAATTGTAATCCTAGCCATTAGGATTAATGAGATATTGTCTTCTCTAATACACAAAAACCAGGTGGGGTTAGAATAAGGGAGATCATCAGATAGCACGAGAAGGTTGCTGAACCTGCTAGATATTGCAAACAAATTGGGAGAGTCAGTTGTATTCTTGTCATTGGGCGCCGAAAAGGCATTTGACAGAATGATTCCATTGGCGCTTCCTGAATTTAATATGGACTATTTTTAGATTGACAGGTTATATACATTCAGGCATTATGGCACTATACAGCTGTACTTTTCGGAATTGTACTGGTCTCGGGGGTTTTGTGTAGGTCATTTTCGATTTACAAACGGTACGAGGCAAAGTTAACCGTCGTCGCACTTAATTTTTATATTAGTAATGAAAGAATTAGCTTCCTTGATCAGGTTATCTCGAAACCTTCACGGTATCTCTGTTTTATTCTATAGTCACAGGATTGGGCTTTATGCAGATGATGTTATATAAACTTCATCCAAACCAGTTATATCTTTGCCTCATGTAACCCACCTAGCGAGCAGGTTTTCTGATATTTCATACTATAAAGTTAATGTAACTAAATCGTATATGTTGCCTATTAATGTACCAAAGCCAATGCTGAATCTCATTACGCGTCGAGTACAATGTAAATGAACTAAACACTCTGTTACCGATTTGGGACTTCAGACCTCATATTGTGAATGAGACCCGACTGAACTAAACATGACCTCCCTTCTCCATGATCTCCAAACCACAGCCAAAGACATCCAAAACCTGCAAGTTTTGTGGGTAGGCTGTATCAATGTAGTGAAAAGGCTATGGATACCCAAAATATGATATACTTCCACACTATGTCCCTTCACACTGACAACCTTGGAAAAGGTGTCTTTAATTTCATTTGGTCTGGTAAACAGCCTATAATAAATAAGTCTTCTTTATAGCGACTGTTCCCCTTAGGTGGTCTGGGTATGCCTAATATACTCTATTATTTTATGGCATCCGTATTAGACCAAACAAGTTCTTGGTGGTTGGTTGTGGACCATCCGTTGTAGAAGGATATGGAATTCCGTTTCTGTCAAGGGTTCTCCCTGAAGTCATGCTTGTGGCAAGCGCTGGTATCTAGATCCGATCGTTCCCCAGTGGTATACTTACATACAGTTTCTCATACTCTCAATATGTGGTACAAAGCCATATGAGCGTATCCAACTCTAATTTCTTTAACCCCTTAGTGACCAGCCCATTTTAGGCCCTAATGACCAAGCTATTTTATTCGTTTTTCTATAGGTCGCATTCAAAGAGCTATAACTTTTTTATTTTTTCGTCTACATAGCTATATGAGGACTTGTTTTTTTGCGGGATTAGTTGTACTTTTTAATAGCACCATTTTTGGGTACATATAATTTTTTTATTAACTCTTATTAACTTTTTTGGGGGGGGGGGAATAGAAAAAAACCTGAAATTCCACCATTGTTCTATGCGTTTTAAATGGACGCCGTTCACTGTGCGACGTAAATAACATGTTACCTTTATTCTATGGGTCGGTACGATTACGGCGATAACACATATGTAGAGGTTTTTTATGTTTTACGACTTTTGCACAATAAAAACACTTTTGAACTAAAATTATTTGTTTTTGCATCGTTGCTTTCCAAGAGCCGTAACTTTTTTATTTTTCTATTAATGTAGTGATTTTTTGGGCTTGTTTTCTGCGGGACGAGACGTAGTTTTGATTGGTACTGTTTTGGGGTGCATGGCACTTATTGATTCATTTTATTATGACTTTTTTGGGGGGCAATGGAAAAAAATTGCAATTTCGCAATTGTTTTTTGCGTTTTTGTTTTTTTACGGTGTTCACCTTGCGGTTTAAATTACATATTAACTTTATTAATGGAGTCATTACGTTCGCGGCGATACCACATATGTGTACTTTTATTTATTTTTTACACTTTTACTAAATAAAACCACTTTTTATGGAAAAAAATGGATTTACTGTAATTTTTATTATTAATCTTTATTTCACATTGATGACTTATTTTATTAGTCCCACTAGGAGACTTTACTGTGCGATCTTCAGATCGCTGCTATAATGCTCTGGTATACTTCGTATACCAGAGCATTATTGCCGGTCAGTGTAAATCTGACAGGCAATCTGTTAGGACGTGCCTCCGGCGCGTCCTAGCAGGCATATGTCCAGGGCAGACCTGGGGGCTTTTATCAAGCCCCCAGCTGCCATGACGCCCCATTGGAGACCCGCGATTGCATTCGCTGGCCGCCGATGGGTGACAGAGGGAGCTCACTCCCTCTGTAAACAAAGTTAAATGCCGCGGTCGCTATTGACGGCGGCATTTAACGGGTAAACTTTGATCGCGGGAGTTGGAGCAGGAGCTCAGCTGTCATCAGACAGCTGAGCCCCGGCTCCAGCCTGCACGAGAGACCCGTGCAGGACTTAGACTAGGCTCACGTAAAAAGGCGTCAGCCTAGCCTAAGGCCCCTTTGTGACGAACGTGAAAAGGCGTATTGTTGGTCACTAAGGGGTTAACGCCCAATGACACTCCTCGGACTTTGTTGTCTTTGTTGATTCCAAACATAGACCCTCTCACAACGGTTTAGTTAGCATTTAACACATGGGTTCACTTTTTATGAAAATTGGTCCTGCATAAGGCAAAAACCCCCATGAGGCCAAAAGCCCATTTTCCTCATCTGAGGTGAAAAAAAAATTCCTTCCAAACTCCATAAATAGCAATCAGAAAAAATCCCTGGATCAACTACCCATCTCCAGAAACCTTGTAAACATAACTTGTAATATTATTACACTCAAGAAAGACATCTTGGCCCCTTTTCAACGTTCCATAGTCTCGCTGTTCTTACAGTAAAGAATCCATCTTGCTGTAGAAACCTTCTAACCACTAGACGAAGTGGAAGCCCCTTTGTTATAGTTACAGTCCTGGGTATAAATAGATCATGAGAGAGATCTCTAACTTGACCTCCAAGTTTCCACAGAAGTGCTCCTAAAAAGCCAAACCTGCAGCCAGTGATCAAAATGCACTAATCTTACCTGAAGACCCTTGATGAAGTTCTGCACAGAGAAATCATGGTACAAAAATATTGTGATGAGGACCTGCAGAACTCGTCCGCTCAACTTGAGTGGAAATTGGTTGGAGAGAAGCAACTGACAAGAAAAGGAGGAAATCTATATTAATAAATGCTAGGCTACTGTTATATTGTCAAAGATTTAAAGTCTGATTTTGAGAAAACTGTATATATTAGTGAAAACTAAATATATTTTAAAGACGTATTGCAGCAATAATCATATCACTTAACCATGCTCAATGGGCTGGTTTCTTACCTCCCATAGTGTTGTTTGGAGCGGCAGCAGGCATGCTTGGCCCCCGCTCCATAGAATTCCTCCCCATTGTGACCGTACTTGTGGGGAGGACGGTGGCTGGGGTCCCCCTTAACAACAATTGATGGATAGGCGATACATGTTGATGCCTGGAATACACCTTTAAGTTTGTTCTTACAAGTGGTTCAGTATTCCCCACTGAAATTGTGAATCTGGGATCAGTCTGGAATCCATTTGGTCTTATTAAGAATAATAATTTGGCGTGTTTATGATTGGCTCTAGGTAAATCGGTAATTTTATCCTACGGGCAGAATGATCAGCATATAAAAAACAATTATTTACCTTATCTACTACAGTTGCCAAATGTTCTGTGCAGGATAAGGACTGAAATAGTTCTATACACAGCAGAGAGGACACCGAGTGAGACAGAAGTCTGTGGATTATCATTGGAGATGTGGCAATGCCAAATACCAAAATCAGAGGCAACTCCTTGCAGTATCCACTGAAACAATAAAAAGGAAAACAAACTGAGTAAAAGTGAAGTAGAAACATTTCATAAGTTGGGTAAGGGCCTGTTCACATCGGCGTCATTCTTACGTTCAGGGGTTCAGTCAGACCTTTCCGTCGGAGGAACCCATGAACGTAAAGCCAAAAAGGAAACCATAGATTGCGTTTGGATTACCATTGACTTAAACGGTAATGCTTCCATTGCAGTTGCTTTCCGTTCCGTAATGATTCAGTTTTGCTATTTTGCGAAAACATTAGCGTAGTCTATTGTTTCCTCCAAAACTATGGAAACCATACAGAATGAAGACAAACGGAAACCATTTGCAACGGAAGCATTACCATTGCAATCAATGGTAATGCAAATTGAGGCTATGGTTTCAATTTGCCTTTCCGTTCATGGGTTCCTCCGACAGAAAGGTCTAACAGAACCCATGAGCAGAAGGGTGACATGAACAGACCCTTATAAATACATCTCAGGAAGCAAATAACCTGTTTAGTGGTTTATGTTCACCAAGAAATGTTGCATTTCCCCATACTTTATTTACTAATATATATACAAAGTCTCCTCTCTTTAAGTACAATAATATATTTAGCAGCAGTGAGGAAGATTTATCAGTAGTTTCGCAGGGTACATGCATTTACAAGTTGGTGTAGCTTTCTGCACTACATTTATCAGAATGGCACATGTAACATAATAAATTGGATGCAGGTTGCAGGGCATGTTAGTGTCTCTTCCCTAGATTTACTGCACCAACATTTTGTGCCAAAAAATTTACTGCAGGATTTTAGTAAATTTAGAGATTCTAGACACTTTTCAAATCTGTTGAGGTAGGTATAAAACGTGTCTCCAACACATAAAATTTGCGCACGCCATATACTTCTCTTCTGTGGCGCAATCTGTAACACCATTCTGTCGCATTTTGCTTAGTAGATCTCCCCCATTGCATGCTACCGATTTACTAAAGAACACATAAGAAGCAAGCATGGAAAATATGGTGGGACATACTATTAGTGCACAATCTTAAGTATAAAAGAAGGACTGTCTAAAGTTGATTTAAAGCAACTCTATCCTGTCTTCTATACTACTCTGAGGGCGAGCTTATTATAAGCGGGGGAATCTTGAACTTTGGGATACATAGTTTTTTATTATTGCATTCCATATTTTCACGTAGAAAGCGGTTTAAATGCTTCCAGGACTCCGAGAGAGAGAGAACCTCTCCCGCCCACACATCTTTTTCCTTTTTTCTTGTGGGTAGGAGAAGGAGGCTTTCCCCATGTGTCCTGGCAGCATTTAAATGGCTTTCTACATGAACATATTGAGCAAATCATAAAAACTATATATCTCTACTCGGTAACTCTTCTTCTATTCTATCACAACAAAGTGTGATAACAATAATCTTTATTTATATAGTGCCAACATATTCCGCAGCACTTTACAATTCAGATGGACATGTACAGACAACATCAGACATTACATAATGACAAAACCAATTAACAATTATAACTGGAGGAATGAGGGCTGCAAGAGCTTACAATCTATGAGGAAATAGGGGAGACACAAAATGTAAAAAGTGCTTGTTCAGTACAGTGGTCCAGCCATTTTTTATGCAAATACGGTTGTACCACATAAAGCTGAATGAGTCATTGGGATGGGAGTGGGAGGTTCAGATTATGGAGGATGTTAATTGAAGGATGTTGGCAGAACGTAGAGCCCGTGTGGGGTGGTAGCCAGAGATGAGGCAGAAGATGTTTGGAGGTGCAGCACGATGGAGAGCTTTGTGGGTGAGAGTAATCATTTTCAAATTTTATTCTAAAGGGAATTGGCAACCAGTGCAGTGACTGGCACAGGGTAGAGGCGTTGGTGTAGCGGTTGGACAGAAAGAGGAGCCTGGCTGCTGCATTAAGAATAGATTGAAGAGGAGAGAGTTTAGTGAGGGGAAGACCGATTAGTAATGAGTTACACAAGTCAAGACTAGAGTGAATCAGAGCGACAATGAGAGTTTTGGTTGTTTCCACGTTAAGAAAAAATGTAAATTCTGGAGATGTTTTTGAGGTGCAGGTAACATGAACGTGCAAATGATTGAATATAAGGAGTAAAGGAAAGATCCGAGTCAAAAATAACCCCAAAACAGCAGGCGTGCTGCCTAGGAGTTATGGTAGTGCCACACACTGAGATGGAGACATCAGGTTTAGGTAGATTAGTAGATGGTGGAAACACAAGGAGCTCAGTTTTAGAAAGATTCAGTTTTAGATAGAGAGAGGACATGATGTTAGAGACAGCGGACAGACAGTGTAGTATAACATATCCAACAGATTAGCTTTAAGAGGCCATACTGTATATTAACATCAGGTTTTAATGTACCACATACTTTATCTTAAAGATAACTTCCTGTTTCAAAGAGAACAATAAAAAAGCAGGACTGAGAATGGGAGTTAGGCCCCATGCACATGGCTGTGCCCGTAATCACAGCCTGCGATTGCGGGAACGGCCGGCCGCCATTTTTGGGCCGTGCTCCCATACAAGGTATGCGAGCATGGGCCGTAAAATACAAAAGAATGGACACGTTCCATAATTTTCTGAACATTTCTACGGCACGGACACCCATCCGTAGCGATACGGAAAGGTGTCTGCGGCCAATAGAACTGAATGGGTCTTACGGTCCACAATTACAGAGAATTTTTACGGTCGTGGGCATGGGGCCTTACGGAAACAGCATAGCACAGCGAGCTCGGCTGTTTCCATACTTTCAGCCAGCCCGTAACTCAGTCGCTAGGAAGTAGTAACAGCAGGACAAGGTAGGACAGGTTAGGGGGCATCATTCTAGAGATAGGTATGGGTCTCAGAGGTGGGACCCGCAGGAGATTTATGGCATATACTGAAAATATGCCATAAATGTTGGAGATGATGAACTTAGATGTGATCGATGTTGATGAATTTAGATTTGATCAATATTAGATGGATCCTGTGTGTCTCTCAGCCGAGCAGTCAGTTTAGTTGAACTGATGGAAACAGCTGAAAGAGAAGGATACAGGTTCTTTGTATACAAGATACATAGAAGCTGTATCACAAAAATTCATAAATTACTAAAAAAAGTCAATTGGAAAACATTGATTTAAAAAGAAAAATCCATTCAAAAGTCTACATAGCACCGTTGTCCTTTTTTTCCTCTATTTGGTGTTTCCCAACCAGGCTTCCTTGGAAACTGGTTAGGGTCTCCCCAGAAGATAGCAAAAGCTGTAACTTTTATAGTTGAGATAAACCCCTTTAGATGACCATCAAATTTCAATTGTGGTTGTAAGGTAGAAAGTGCACTGATCTTTATGGCTACATACCTGCTAATAACAATAAATTCTTGCAGTACAGAAGATGTAAAACTTTCTAGATCTTTGAAGACCACAACTATAGGAGGTGCTGGCCAATGTTCAGATGAATCGGATCTCTTTTTCTTTGGAGTATTTGCTTTCTTCAGTTAAATGTAAGCAGTAATCATGAGAGTCATTCACAGACACAAACATAAACACACATATAAATCATGACTGATGGGAGACACAAACTAGATTTATGAATCATTACTCCTATGGGAAGCGGGAATAAAGAATACAATCTGCATTTTAGCTCTCACGCAAAATTAAAATACACTTCACAGTCAAGCAAAAAAAGAATTATCTAATAAAATAAACCACCGTAAGAACAAGACTGTAACTCAAGGTCAGTATGTTCAAAAATAAAGCCCTAACTTGTACATTTAGCTTTGAAGGGAGTCGGTCAGCAGTTTTAACCCCCCCCCCTCCAAACCACTAACATCGCTAGATAGCGGACGTGGAAACATATCTGTGTTGCCTATATGGTTGTGTTCAGATGGCACCGGTTTCTTTGGGTGCTCGAGGTAGGGTCCCAACCCGGGTATAGGTTAAGAATTTGTACTCGGCACACCTTGCTTGTGTTACAAAAATATATATCTTTATTGGATGGATGCCAGAGGCTACATGTGCGACGTCGACGTTTTGGTCAGACAGACCTTCGTCGGGCACTGAGCCGTGCTGGGGACTGGATCGGTGCAAAATACAATGCGTATGTAGCGCTGCTATAGTCAGTAGTCGGCGGCTTACCGCTCTGGATTGCCGATAATACTCCAAGCCTAACTAGGAAAAAGTAGTTTTAATGCAAGGATGTGCGGTCACTAAAGAGAATAAGGAAGGGTTTAGAACAGACAATCCAAGACCCTTCCCTGTCCAGTCAGACACTTGCCATCTCTTCTGCATATAGCACTTGAGGTTAAACCTACTTTTTCCTAGTTAGTCTTGGAGTATGCTCGGCAATATCGGTATCGGTTTTCACTTGTTTCCACGTTAGCTAACTAGTGGTGTTAGTGGTTTGGAGGGTGGGGGGGATCACAACTGCTGACAGTTAAAGTCAATGTCCACTGTTCGTTATAGGGCCCAAATTTTGTGCTGCTTAATTAACTTTAATTATTATTTTATAATCATTTATTCAATACATAGGTCTAAAACTAAGTTTTTTTCTAAAATTTAAATGCCAGTAGAGGACACTTACTGCCTGCAGATGCATAAATGACTTCAATGGGAGCCTGAAGCATTGCACAAGCTCTACCTAGTAGTGGCTGCAGGTTGTGCCGTTGCCTTAGCAAAGGTACCTCCAGATCTGCCACCTACATCTCCCATTGTCAGATTTAACTTCTGGCTGGATATGAGGATGACAGCAACACTGGAGGTAACCTTTTACTCTATGGCTGTCAATGGAATCAGGGGATTTGTAGCTCAGTAACAATAAAAGTCACTCCGACCCCCATTAAAATAAACTGTATTACAAATTAATCCGTTTAAATACCAAATTTTAGACCTATTTAGGTGGAAAAAACAAAAACAAAATTGTGTTGAATAGGTGGAAATTCACTTAATGGGAGACTTACAGTAACTATTAATTAGGGAGTCCTTTAGACTTCCCAATGAGCAGTTTTTGCACGCTATCTGCTAGGCACTGGCACAAACAGATCAATAGACTCCACAGCCAGCAGGTGACTCTGCCTTCCCATCCAGTGCTGGACCCTGGATTATAATCTGCTTTTAAATTTCTCTCTGGTACAGAGCCTGGGTTTATTTCATAGCGGAATGAGCGTTTCTTTATTGGAGAGTCTACTGTATGTAATAGAACGCTATTGCCTGTTTGTGCTTTTGGACCAAACTGTTGCTTAGTTTCCATAGTGCATTCCCCTGACTTTGCAAAATCATGAAATACATTTTTTAATGGTATTCTTGAATTAAGTTTGAAAAACACACAGAAACACAAACAGTAAATATCTTGGGACTTTATCTACACAATAACTTTTTAAAGGCCCCATTTAAACTGGTCAACTATCATCGTGATTTCTTTCTGTGATGCCTTAGGCTGGGTTCACACGACCTATTTTCAGACGTATTGGAGGCGTTTTACGCCTTGAAATACGTCTGAAAAAAAAGCCTCGAATACGTCGGCAAACATCTGCCCATTCATTTCAATGGGTTTGCCGACGTACTGTGCCGACGACCTTTAATTTTACGCGTCGCTGTCAAAAGACGATGCGTAAAATGACTGCCTCGGCAAAGAAGTGCAGGACACTTCTTGGGACGTTATTGGAGCAGTTTTTCATTGAATCCAATGAAGAACAGCTCCAAATTACGTCTGTAATTGACAAAACACAAGTACGAGCAATTACGTCTGAAATGCAGGAGCTGTTTTCTCCTGAAAACAGCTCCGTAATTTCAGCCATAATTGACGTTATCATGTGCACATACCCTTAGAGTCATACCAACATCCAGCCCAAGTTACAAGTTTCTTCCATTATTTTAATTTAGTCTTCCTAGAACTATAAAAACACTTAGGCCTGATTCAGACGAACATGGCGTTTTTGCGCACGCAAAACACGCGGCGTTTTGCCTGCGCAAAAGCCACTTGACAGCTCAGAGTGTCATCACCATATGATGCGCGGCTGTGTGGTTTTCGCGCAGCTGGCATCATTATGACACGCCATTTAGATGTTTGTAAACAGAAAAGCACGTGGTGCTTTTCTGTTTACATTCATCCTTTTGACAGCTGTTGCGCGAAACAGCCAGTTCGCACGGAAGTGCTTCCGTGCAGCATGCGTGGTTTTCACGCACCCATTGACTTCAATGGGTGCGTGATGCGCGAAAAACGCCGAGATATTGAACATGTCGCGCTTTGTTACGCAGCGGACAAACGCTGCGCAAAAAGCAGAGACTGTCTATACTGCCCCATATACTTCTACTGGTCCATGCGAGCCGCGTGAAAACCACGCGGCCTGCACGGACGCAATTCACGTTCGTGTGAATCCGCCCTAAAGAAAAGAAAAATTAAAAAAAAAAATACTTAGTGACTTATTACCATGTGAATGAGTATAGCGAGAACTACCTTTTTAATCTTCTGATACCATCCAGAAAGTGAAGCCATGGAACAGTTCATCTTCCTCTGAGAGACAGGAGCATTGTCATCCTCCTCATCAAGGTCCAGGTCTGCTCCACATTCCATAAGCTGTGAAAGGAGTTTCTGAAGAAGTTGCCTTATTCCTGAAAAAAAAAATAGGAAATTTCTGAAATTTTAGGCCCCCATGCACACGAACGTATTTTTGCGGCCGCAATTCACCCGCAAATCTGCGGGTGAATTGCGGCCCTATTTCAATGGGCCCATGCACAGAACCGTGGTTTCCACGGTCCGTGCACTGTCCAGGCTCATAGAAATGAATGCACACAGCCACGGGTGACACTCCGTGGCCGTCCGAGCCATAAGTCACGGCCCGTGCACATTACTACGGTGTAATAAAAATGAATCATTGTTATTTATACTGTATTGAACTTCTAATGAAAATGATCCAGTCGTACGACTGTATAGTGTTCTAAAAATAAAAAAAAAAATAAAATAAAAATTACGTATTAAAAGAAAAATGCCAACACCACCCACCCTATGGAAATACACAAAAACAGACAAAAACCACTTGGTGTTGTGTATATGGATACAAGAGACTGCAGCAAGACCACACAGGAGAAGAAATGCAGCCAGTACTATCTACGTGTACATTGTTATATATACTGCTCCCTTTAACAGGGAGACCATCACATTACAATAAAACCTAAACGCAGCGATGGTGGTCACCTTGCTGTCACAAAGACTGTTGCTTTGCCATGGACCCCTGACACCAAGTGCTTATTATACTGTATATTGAAAAGACGAGAACACTATTCAGCTACATATAGAAAGACTGGATTATAATAGTGAGAAAAAAAGCTTTCGCCTAGGTTTTTCCTTAAAGGGGCTTCTTTGCTTTGGTCAACCCTAATTGATAGAGGGGTCACTAAGTGTCCCCCTGCTGGGTCCCTGAGCAATCAGCTGTGATCTCTGGGGGAAACCTGGCAGTAAGTGTTCAGTTTCCCTGCAGCACCACCACTGTAGAAAATCAAGCATTACACAGTGACTATGCACAACATGAGAGAGACGCTCTTTGCAACCAATCTTCATTCTTGTCAAGAAATAAGGACCCCTCGATTTACTCAAAATTCCCTCATAGGGTATATGAAAATGGGTTTTATAAAGCTCTTTTAAATAACTACATGATAGGTGGAACTAAACAAGAACATACAACCTGGGCATCAGATAATCAGACATCAGTTAGGCATCATGTACACGACCGTAGTGGTGTGCACAGGCCGTGACTTGCGGCTAGGACGGCCACGGAGTGTCACCCACAGCCGCCTGCAAATCGTGGGCCGTGCACATGGCCGCGTGCATTAATTTCTGTGAGTTTGGACAGCAAAGCACGGCCGTAATAAGACATGTCCGTTCTTCTTGCGGTACAGGCTCCTGGGCAATGCACAAAACGTGGATGGGCCCATTGGAATGAATGAGACCGCAAAAGATTTGCGGGTGAATTGCGGCTGGAAAAATACGTTCATGTGCATGGCGCCTTATTTCTGCAAGCAACACAGACAGAAAAGGGAGAAATCCTAGAGAGCTTAGTGTTTCTAGCATACTGTCTGAATGTCATTCTACTGTATTACCTGGACATTCCTGCGCTTGCAACAAAACGACATACGGAGTTACATGTTCATTAAGGACATCGGAGAGGCTGTTGAAGGTGAGTTCATGGTCAGTAACATTGACACCTAGAAAGGTTAAAAAATAAACCATATCATAAGACAGAATAGAGTATGAGCAGTACAATCTACCTCCAGCTGTAGAGCCAGTCCCAGCATGATAACTGTGGAGGACCATTGTCTCAGGCAGTAGTTATCTTGTCCCCTTCAATTCTTATGTCAATTACAATGAACAGTGGGACTACAGGAAAATCATCAAAGCAGGGCTGACATCAGGAAATCGGCGCCTTATTTTTTACATAGAGTGTCTGCTCTGTTTTATAGGAATCCATACTTATGTCAGACTTCTCAGTTCCACAAGAAGACAAACCAAATTGTCCAATACCAACTTAACATCTTATACTGAAATAAATAAGAAAAAAAGGATGGCCATACCGAGCAGAAGAGCAGCGGTAGGGATTTCGCTAGACCTCACTCTACAATTCCAGTCATTTTTTTTGTCCTGAAAATCCGAGTGGGATTTCTTCAAAAAGCATATGAGATTGTCAAAAAGGTTCTTGTTCAGTTCTTCCTGCAGTTGCTGAAACACAAAAATTAATTCCTGAGTGAGAGGCTGGTTTTTGCATTATTTTCTCTCATTTATGCCAGAAATGTTCAATTGAGGCTGGTCCCACCTCTAAAACGGGTATCGCTGAGCCCCCTCCTACCTCCTGCAGCTGGGCTCCAGCCACTAAGTTGCGAGGATGTCAGGTTATACGAAACAGCCAGGCGCGTTTTGCTATGCGGTTATCGGAATTCCCATAGAAGTGAATTAGAGTTACGGGAACAGCGTAGCACTGCGAGCTACACTATTTCCGGAACAAATGTTTTTAGTCTAGGCCATATCGTCGGTGAGCTAAACATTTGGACTGCAGGCTGCTACACTTTACCTACAGTGATACTCTGTAAACATTCACACGAGTGTAGCAAATTCACGCGCGTGAATCTGGTCCGTTATGCATCAGTGTGCTTTGCGGCGGGCATGCGTTATGTTTCTGCATGCACCTTTGTTTCAGCGACGGTGGGGGTCTCAGCACCCGGTCCCCCACCGATTCAAACTTCTCATCTGTCTCTATGACATATTAAAAGTTTGCTGAAAGTGCAGCCCCTCTTTTAATGACTAAAGAAAGTGTCTTTTCTTACTAGAAGAAGCTTTTGCACTGCATTCAGGAATGCGGAGAGTAAGTCAACAGTTGTCCAAGAACACATCTACCACCCCTCTACGAATAATCGATCCCACTGACCTCCGTCTGAGATTTCATCCGCTGCCATAGTAACTGGTAGTTCTCAAAACGCATTCTGCCATCTTCAGCATTTTTAAGACTTTCAATAAAATAGTCGGCTGGAAATAAAAAGAAGTATTGAAGAACATAATTTAAAGACATTTATACTTGACAAGTTACATTTAGACAATGTAATATCTGTATTTAATACAAGAAGATAACACATATCTAACACATTTTTTGTGATTCTTTGTCATGATATGTTATGTTGAAAAAGAAAATGTATAAAGTCTAGTTCAAGGAAAAAGTTTTTTTTTTCTTCGCTCGACGCATCTAACATATAAAAAGAAGCAACCTAACAATGCAGGCCTGTGTGTCTCCATGGTAACAGACTACAAACAAACCCAGTGCGTAGTCTGACCGTGCAGTCATGTATTACCCCCTCCCTCCGTCTCTTGCTAACCTACTGAAGAAACTTCCAGATTTTGTCAGAAATCACAGCTTGGACAGGTAGTAGGAGAGCGAGACGAGGAAGACATAGGTACACAGGTTAAATGGAGGAGAAAATGAGAACATACTTCACAGGGAATGCCCACTGAGCACTGAACCCTTTCAGGACCAGACTAATTTTCGTTTTTATGTACAAACTGTACTTTCTAATGGCACTATTTAATATTATGTGCGATGTACTGGGAAGCTGGAAACATTTTCAGAATGGGGTGGAATTTGAAAAAAACAGCAGTTCAGCCGTAGTCTTATGGGTTTCGTTTTTACGGTTTTCACTGTACGGTGAAAATGACATTACCTTTATCCTGCGGGTCAGTACGCTCAAGGTAATTTTGTTATGTTTTACTACCTGTAGTTTGAAAGAAACAAAAATTTGTTTGCATCGCCATATTGTGACCCACGTAACTTTTTTATATTTTGGTGTATAGAGCTGTGTAAGGCGTTTTTTGGTATGGTGAAAGATGTCGTTTTTATCTATACCATTTTAGGGGAACTTCTGGCATTTCGATCACTTTTTGTGGGGGTTGAAGTGGCAAAAAAAACCTGTTATTCGGCCATTTAGTGTTTTTTTTTTACGTTACGTCGTTCACCGTATAGGATAAATATTTTCATACACAACCTATCTGTACATATAGAGAACTAGGGGACTGTCTCAAGATGCAAAAAGGCATAAAAAAATAATAATAATATTAACCCCTTAATGACCAGCCTATTTCAGACCTTAATGACAAGCTATTTTTTACGTTTTCCCATCGTCGCATTCCAAGAGCTATAACTTTTTTATTTTTGCGTCGACATCGCTGTATAAGGTCTTGTTTTTTGCGGTACAAGTTGTGTTTTTTAATAGCACCATTTTTAGGTACATATTATTTATTGATTAACTTTTATTAACTTTTATTAACTTTTTTTGGGGGGGGGGGGGGAATAGAAAAAAAAATCAGAAATTTCGCTACTCTTTTTTGCGTCCTAAATCTACGCCGTTTACCGTGTGGTATAAATAACACAATAACTTTATTCAGCGGGTTGTTACGATTGCAACGATACCAAATTTGTATAGTTTTTGTATGTTTTACTACTTTTACACAGTAAAAACGCTTTTTTTCCAAAATTATTATCCATATTTGAAGAGCCGTAACGTTTTTATTTTTTCGCCGATGCGGTTGTATGAGGGTTTTTTTTTTTGCAGGAAAACTTGTAGTTTTTATTGGTACCATTTTGGAGTAGATGCGACTTTTTGATCACTTTTTAATCAAATTTTTTTAAAGTCAGGATTCACAGAAAACAGCAATTTTTCTCTCGTTTTTTATTTAATTTTTTACGGCGTTCACCGTGCGGGTTAAGTAATGTAATAGCTTTATAGTCGGGGTCGTTACGGACGCGGCGATACCAAATATGTGTAACTTAACTTTATTTCTTTATTTTTTTAATACTAAAGCAGTTTGTAAGGGAAAAAAAAGTGTGTTTTTAATTTTTTTTTTTATTAACTTTATTAAACTTTTTTTTTTTACTTTTTTACTAGTCCCACTAGGGGACTTTAGTATGCGATCCTCCGATCGCTATTATAATACACTGCAATACTTTTGTATTGCAGTGTATTACTGCCTGACCGTTTAAAACGGACAGGCATCTGCTAGGTCATGCCTCCGGCATGATCTAGCAGGCATTCATTACAGGCAGACCTGGGGGCCTTTATTAGGCCCCCGGCTGCCATGGGAGACACAGACACTCGGCGATTTTATCGCCGGGTGTTAGTTGGATGAGAGGGAGCTCCCTCCCTCTCGCCAAAACCACTTAGATGCGGTGCTCGCTATTGAGCACCGCATCTGAGGGGTTAAACGGGTGAGATCGATACAAATATCGATCTCACCCGGCAGAGCAGGGACGCCCCCAGCCCTCAGGCAGCTGAGAGCAGGGAGATTTGACAGCTCCCTGCTCAGTTTACTTATTCCGATGCGACGACGTAAAAAGTGTATTGCATCGGAATAAGGCCCGTTAGTGACCGACGTAAAAAGACTATGGGCCGGTCACTAATGGGTTAATAATAAAGAGAAAAATTCACGTGTATCTTAATAGAGACGTCTAAAAATGTAGACCAAGTGTGACTTGGTGCATTGACCAGAAACATATGAATAAACCTACAACCTAAAGGTCAACACTAACACAAAAGTTCATGAATTGTAATTTAAAAAAAATGACTTTATTGGGGGATAGATACAAAACATTAAAAGAGGAGTCACACAATGCCAAAAACATGGCGTCTGTCTATGCAGGAAAGGATGTAATTGAGTCAGGACATGTACGTGCATAAATTGAAGTATACGGACATGTGGATACAAGAGTAAGTGGAAGGCCAATAAACGCACCTAGCGCATCATATGTAGAGGTTTACTACAATCTATGACAATATATAATACTAATGATAATGATAATCATCCTAAAGTGTATCAAGTCAAAATAACCACAGGACTGAAAAAGGATAAAAAAGACCCTACAGAGTGGAGTACATACCTATATTCATGTTCCTGCATGGGGGAGACGCCAGAACCCGACGCGCGTTTCGGCGGATGCCTTCGTCCGGGGGTAATTTATGAACTTTTGACCTTTTGGTTGTAGGTTTATAAATATTTTTATAGTTCGGGCATTTTCATACATGGAGATACCTAATGTGTTTATGTTTATTTATTTTTATATGTGATCTAGGGAAAGAGGGGTGATTTAAATTTTTAAATTACAATTTTTTTTGCCTCCCTAGGGGGCTTGAACCTACGATCATTAGATCGCTTATGCCATAGACTGCAATATATCAGTATTGCCGTCTATGGCAAAATCAGTGCATTGCTATGGAGACAACCGGCTTCTGAGCAGGCCCCATTTTTAAATACCCTATCCCAACGTAAATCGGCAGATTAGCGACGGTAAGGGTTTAACATACAGACATGCCAGAGAAGGCAGAATTGGCAAAAATCACAAAGAGATGAGCCAATAGCGTAGTGCAGTTTGAACAGGTCTAGGTACACAAATACATGTATGAAGCACCCATGTTCTCAGACTGCAAAAATCGGCAGGTTGAGCCAACATTAACCTGAGGAGCAGAGCCACTTTATGAAAGTCTTCCCTCTATCAGAACCACATACCCACCTGCTGTAAGAGAAAGCTTTTTCTTCTTTGCACTAGGCTTGAACACAAAGCAGCCCTTAAAATTAGAAAAGCAATGAAACACATTAGGTGTGAAATAAAAATAAAAAAGTATAAAAAATATGGTCTAATATGTCTACCATTAGGCTGGAATCACACATGCAGTTTTGATGCAGTTTTTTCACAGGATAGGTCCTCAGTATAAAAAAAAACAGACCCCCAAACTGGAGAACTCCTTTAAATTGCTCCAAAAACTACATAAAAAATTTGTGTGTGTGATCCCGGCCTTAAAGCTCCCAGGGGGCTTGTCACCTAAATTAGTTATAGTCCTAAATGGCAAATTTACAGCGACACAGGAGCAGGAATGAATTACTTAAATAGTAACTACACATTCATAAAACCTTTGATATGTCATAGAGACATATCAAAAGTTGGATCGGTGGGGGTCCGGGTGTGGAAACCAGCGCTTTGCTCCTTCGGCTGTGGTCAGCGCTCGTTATCAGGCTGAAGACGGCTTATATAGACTTTCTATAGAAGTCGTCTTCAGCTTGACAGGGAGCGCTGATCATAGCCCCCTAATGAAGGCCCCCAGGCCCGCCATCTTTGTGCTCCTATTAAGCCTTGCCTCCGGCAGGGCTTAATAGAGGACTGTCAGAATCATGATATACAGCAATACATTAGTATTGCAGTATATAGTGCAAGCGGTCTAACGATCGCTGGTTGAAGTCCTCTAGGGGGACTAATAAAAAAAAAAAAAAAAGTAAAAATTAGTAAAATAAAAAGGGTTTTTTTTATGTAAAAAAAAAAATATTAAAAGTTCAAAAAACACCCCTTTTCCCATTAGAGCATATTAAAAAAAATAAACATAATTGGTATCGCCACATCCGTAAAAGTCTGAACCATTACAATATATCACTATTTAACACGCACGGTCTACTAACGTTAAATATCTCAGCGAAAAAAAATCCTCTCTCAAAATCAATTGTGGCATTGTTTTCGTATTGAAAAGAGCTTTCAAATGAGCGCCCACTGGACCCCCGTGCCATTTACGTTTTTGCTGCCCCAGTGGTTTTTTTTTGGCGTTAACTGGTAGATGTTACGACCCCATTAAATCCCACCAAATTTCAACCCTCTACCTGTTCAAACGTTATGAGGGTGTTCCGGAACTTCTGGTGGGCACTGTATGTACAGTGAAGGAAATAAGTATTTGATCCCTTGCTGATTTTGTAAGTTTGCCCACTGTCAAAGACATGAACAGTCTAGAATTTTTAGGCTAGGTTCATTTTACCAGTGAGAGATAGATAAAAAAAAAAAAAAAAAAGAAAATCACAGTCAAAATTATATATATTTATTTGCATTGTGCACAGAGAAATAAGTATTTGATCCCTTTGGCAAACAAGACTTAATACTTGGTGGCAAAACCCTTGTTGGCAAGCACAGCAGTCAGACGTTTTTTGTAGTTGATGAGGAGGTTTGCACACATGTTAGATGGAATTTTGGCCCACTCCTCTTTGCAGATCATCTGTAAATCATTAAGATTTCGAGGCTGTCGCTTGGCAACTCGGATCTTCGGCTCCCTCCATAAATTTTCGATGGGATTAAGGTCTGGAGACTGGCTAGTCCACTCCATGACCTTAATGTGCTTCTTTTTGAGCCACTCCTTTGTTGCCTTGGCTGTATGTTTCGGGTCATTGTCGTGCTGGAAGACCCAGCCACGAGCCATTTTTAATGTCCTGGTGGAGGGAAGGAGGTTGTCACTCAGGATTTGACGGTACATGGCTCCATCCATTCTCCCATTGATGAGGTGAAGTAGTCCTGTGCCCTTAGCAGAGAAACACCCCCAAAACATAATGTTTCCACCTCCATGCTTGACAGTGGGGATGGTGTTGTTTGGGCCATGGGCAGCATTTCTCTTCCTCCAAAAACAGCGAGTTGAGTTAATGCCAAAGAGCTCAATTTTAGTCTCATCTGACCACAGCACCTTCTCCCAATCACTCTCAGAATCATCCAGATGTTCATTTGCAAACTTCAGACGGGCCTGTACATGTGCCTTCTTGAGCAGGGGGACCTTGCGGGCACTGCAGGATTTTAATCCATTACGGCGTAATGTGTTACCAATGGTTTTCTTGGTGACTGTGGTCCCAGCTGCCTTGAGATCATTAACAAGTTCCCCCGTGTAGTTTTCGGCTGAGCTCTCACCTTCCTCAGGATCAAGGATACCCCACGAGGTGAGATTTTGCATGGAGCCCCAGATCGATGTCGATTGACAGTCATTTTGAATGTCTTCCATTTTCTTACTATTGCCCCAACAGTTGTCTCCTTCTCACCCAGCGTCTTACTTATGGTTTTGTAGCCCATTCCAGCCTTGTGCAGGTCTATGATCTTGTCCCTGACATCCTTAGAAAGCTCTTTGGTCTTGCCCATGTTGTAGAGGTTAGAGTCAGACTGATTAATTGAGTCTGTGGACAGGAGTCTTTTATACAGGTGACCATGTAAGACAGCTGTCTTTAATGCAGGCACCAAGTTGATTTGGAGCGTGTAACTGGTCTGGAGGAGGCTGAACTCTTAATAGTTGGTAGGGGATCAAATACTTATTTCTCTGTGCACAATGCAAATAAATATATATAATTTTGACAATGTGATTTTCAGGTTTTTTTTTTTATATAATCTATCTCTCACTGGTAAAATTAACCTAGCCTAAAAATTCTAGACTGTTCATGTCTTTGACAGTGGGCAAGCTTACAAAATCAGGAAGGGATCAAATACTTATTTCCTTCACTGTATATATATATATATATATATATATATATATATATATATGAAATTTTCATCACATAATATTTCACATTGCATCAGAGTTGGGATAAAACTTTACCAGTCAATAGTACAGAGCTCATATAGTATATTGTATCCAGTCTAAGCAATCCTTAGCGAGCTATATATAGTCTGGACTCAAGGCGGATGCCACGTAGAAAACTCTGAAGACACGAAAGCAATGTGGGATGCTGATATACTGAGCTAACAGGGGATTGTCTGGGCTGAGGAGCTGGTGAGTAGCTTGTTGGTCTGACTCATAGACAATAGTCGCAGTTCTATGATATCTATATACCCTAAGGGTATGTTCACACGCAGAGTCAAAAACGTCTCAAAATACGGAGCTGTTTTCAAGAGAAAACAGCTTCTGATTTCAGACGTTTTTTGTGCGTTTTTTACGGACGTTTTTGGAGCTTTTTCCAATAGAGTCTATGGAAAACGGCTCCAAAAACATCCCAAGAAGTGCCCAGCACTTCTCTTTCGCGGCCGTTTTTTTACTTAAAAAAACGCTGCGAAAACCGCTCCATCGGAGCAGAATGCCGTTTTCCCATTGAAATCAATAGGCAGATGTTTGGAGGCGTTCTGCTTCCGATTTTTCGGCCGTTTACGGCCCGAAAATAGGCCGTCTGATCATACCCTAATAGAGCATCTGGACAAAGGTTGTCCTTTAAAGAAAAATAGTAGAAATTCATCTGGGTAGCAAATGCCTCTAGAATATTCTACTCATGTCTATGAATGTTCCTATTGCAGGGCCACTAAAAAAGATGAATTGGTCCTTAGAACGCGCCAATCGTCTGCAGTTGTTCCCCAACATATAATATTATTACCTCAACAAGCATGCAAATACCTGATCTATTCACGCAATAAACGCCAATACCACTTTTCTGCACCAAACAAAAAAAATTACCTTAGAAACTGATGATGTGGTCATTATGGAGTCCTGAAAAAACAAACCAGTATACAGGATCACAATATTTCCAGATAGCAGATTATGACCTAACTGAGCCCTAGATACAAAAGACACATAAACTGTGTTCTCTTCCTCTCCTTGGTACCGATGTTTTTTAGTGGGATTTTTCAGATAGCAAATACAATCAGTACCACCAGGCACCTATAGCACTTGTGTTGCTATTGACCGCAGCATCTGAGGGGTTAAACAGCTGGGATCGGCGGACGTCAGATGTTTGAAACAGTCGTTAATCGCCTTGATTGGCGCGGGCTCAGCTCCTGGGCCCGCGTCATATTCTGATGGCATACATCCAATGTAAGAGTACGTTTGATGTTGCCAAGGGGTCAAAGTCAGTGGGATCCAATAAAGGGGTTTTCTAGTTTTATGTAAATAAAGCTTACAGGGTAACTAAACGTTTAACAAAATTGTGACATGTCAGAAGTTCTGATCGGTGGGGGTCCGAGCACGGAGACCCCCACCAATCGTTAAAATGAAGCAGTGGAAGCGCTCGTGTGAGCGCTCAGCCACTTGACTTCTGTTCGGCTTTTTCCTGAAAGCCGACGTAGCGGAGTACGGTCTCACAGACTTTCTATTGAGCCCGTACTCTGACACAGATTTCTGGAAAAGGCCGAACAAAAACGGCTGATGATTACGCGAGCACTTCTGCCGCTTCATTTTAACGATTGGTGGGGGTCTCAGTGCTCGGACCCCCCACCGATCAAAACTTCTGACATAAAACACCTTTATTGGATCCGACTGACTTTTACCCCTGAAGTGCGGATGCAAAATGGACACGTTCGTGTGAATCAGTCCTAAATATTAGAAAGCACTAGTAAATCTGCTCTTTTGCATTTGAATTCTTCTCCATTTTCAAGATATTTGTTTGCTGTCAGTGAATGAGTAACTCTTGTTTACATATACAGGCTGCAACGGCCGTCACACGGACTCATGTATTTCAATGGGGACGTTCACACGACCGTTGTTTAACGAAGCGTGTGAAGGGTCCGTGAAAAAATGGGACGTCCTATTTTCCTGCGTGTCACGCATCCCTCCATATATAAGATTACAGAGCAGTGGCTAGTCTATATACAATTGTATACACTTCTCAGCTGAGAGGGGACTAGGTGCCTCGGAGTGTTCTCATTCACTGACAAATACCTTGAAAACGAAGGGTGAATATAAGAATGGCAGTATGCTAGTATTATGGCTTTAAAACGGTCTCATTTACACAGTGACTTGCCTTTATTTGCAGCCAGAAAACCCTTTAAAGGGTTAATGCCATCTAATTTTATATGGGAATTGCTGAAACAGCCGAGCAAGCATCACGGGGTCGGGTGATCTCCTTTCTTGATATAGGTGCAGGTTCTAGAGCTGGCATCCATATAGATCAGACATTTATGGCATATCTTGTGGATATTCCATAAAATGTCAGAGATGGGGATATATGCTTCGGTTATATTACATCAATATGTGATCCAGATGTGAATAGAGCCTTACCGGAGTTATTAAATGTGTGTGTGGGGGGGGGGGGGGGGGGGTAACAACTGTCTATGCTAGAGGCAAACCGCTACCGCTGCAGGCATATGCCCAACGGAGCCTCCAACGCAGATGTGAACAGAGCCTAAAAGTCAATGGGGTCCATCAGGCACCAGCAGTATCTATCGCATGACAGACCTGGCAGAGTGCTGGGACTTCTGTTGTAAAACTACAATTCCCAGCATGCCCTGACAGTCTTTGGATGGAATAATAAAGACTTTAGTTGTCAGGGTATGCTGGGATTTGTAGTTTCACAACAGCTGGAGTGTGAAGTTTGCGGACCCTTGATGAAGATGGTGCAGCTAATGAGGGCAGGACTGCAGTGGCGTCAGGTCTCACTCATATTAGACACATGCACATAGTGAGGGACTGAAGACCAGAACCGGGAAAATCACGGCATCTAGAAATTCTAAAGACATTTACCAGAACCGGTAAACAGACCTTCCACCCGGGGATCGTCTGCTTCCCGCACAGTTCCCTCCACTGTCATACACTTTCAGACCTTCCCTCCAGCGATGTGACGTGACCAGTGCGGGCCGTGATTGGAGCAGAGCAGTACTGGGGGCGGGTCCCAGGGAAGCACATGTGTCTCCTTCCTGTGTCCGTGTATCCCTTAGCGTCCTCCGGTCACACAGTTATTGCCGGTGTTGCACTTCTGCCTGTGTTACCTGGGCCGCAGCGTACACCCCCGCCATGGCGTGTTACTTCAGGAGAGCAATAGCGGAGCAGGTACTGAGAATGTCCTTGTCGTCCTGATAAAGTGTACCTGCGCGGTGCATTGTGGGATAAAAGAGGCAGTGCTACCCACTAGTTCTATCCGTTTTGTATTCTCTAAGTAACCATGCAGAATAGTGAGTGTATTTTCTTATGTTGCTGTGCCTTTTTTCTGTCACAGTTGCATTAAAAAAAATTGTAGTTGCCTTGGAATACAGCAGTTTATTTCCACCTTCATATCCCTAATGGTGTCTGATCCGTTCTCACATGGGGCCGTGTCACTTCATCTCTCGCATTTCACTGCCCCTGGAAACCAGCAGAATTTCAATGGAGACGTAAATTCATGTATTGTGGTCCAAATACGTAAAGTGTTTACAATCACGAGAATGCGCATCGTTGCAAGTTGACGCTTCGTTTTTTCTATTTTGAGATCTTCGTATTTCCGAAGTACTGTAATGCGCACGTCAAGCAGTCCTATTGACTTCAATGGGAAAACACAACCACAGACTTGGAGATTCAAAGCTGTCTAAGTAAAAAAAAAAAAAAAAAAGAAGGGGGCCGGTGTAATCCCTTCACACTGGTGGGGGTCACGGGGAGCACAGTTGACATGTTTTTGTGACATCTCACACATGTAGTGAGGCATTTGCTATTCATGTGTTTCTTTTAACATCGTTATCCGGTTTATGCTGCTAGCGATGTCAGAGTTATGACAGCCGTGTTGTCATCATTTTTAGGGTCCCCGCCACAATATGGCCCTACGTTTGTATAAAGCTGTCCGTTCACCTTCAATAGCTGTCCGGCAAGCCGCTATGTTCTGTGACTTCCCCATAAACATAAGTGGCTGTCAAAAATGGGAGAAAATCCATTCTGTCTGATCGTTGGACTGTGCGCATACGCATTAGCTTTTGGGTAAAATCCGCCAAGAAAGACTTATCGTGTATGACCAGCTTTAAACTAGTCCTCTTGTTTGCTTTAGGTTGCACGAGTTGTGGGATTGCCTTCTGAAAAAATCCTCCACCATGTTCATGCGATTCCAGTCCACCGGAAACGGTAAGATGATTTATATTTCCTCTTTCTTTTTAGTCACTGACTCTGTGACTTCGACACGTTCGTTTCAACAAACTTTGTATAAATCAATAGTATAATCAAACATAAGAAACTAGATAATATATAATATTAGAGAAAACTGCCTCTTCCTCCACTTATCAGGCATCTGTTGTCATCGTCCCCCCATAGTAGCTACGGCAGCACATCGCTAAAAAAGTTCATGCGGACTATTATAGGGAGACGTCAGAATCCACAGTGCATTGAAGCTCGCTGCATTTCTGGTTGCATAGCTGCGGACCAATCAGAGTGCCCGTGCTGACCCCTGTCCACTGCCAAAAGCACATACAATGGGTACGTGAGAATCACGTTTGGACCATGGAGCAATGGAAGAAGGTGGCCTGGTCTGATGAATCCTGGTTTCTTTTTCTTCAAGTGGACTGCTGGCGTCGCTTACCTGGAGAAGAAAGAGCGTCGCTTACCAGGATGCCATAGGGGAAGTTAGCACGCAGGTGGAGGCAATGTGATGTTCTGCTGGGAAACTTGATTCTTGCAATTTATGTGGATGTTACTCTGACACCAACC
Organism: Rhinoderma darwinii; assembly: GCF_050947455.1. Lineage (NCBI taxonomy): Eukaryota > Metazoa > Chordata > Amphibia > Anura > Rhinodermatidae > Rhinoderma > Rhinoderma darwinii. The sequence continues at coordinate 207,995,083 of NC_134690.1, read as the reverse complement.
ATCTGCCTAAGCACTGTTCCATACAAGTACATCCTTTCATGGCAACGGTTTTCCGTAAAAGCACTAACCTTTCAACAGAATAATGCACTGCACAATTTATTCAGGAAGGGTTGATTAACATAACAAGTTGGCTTGGCCTCCTAATTCCCAAGATCTCAATCTCAAGTCCGATCCATGGAGGCTCCGCCTCACAATTTATAGGACTGAACCCGTTGGCAACATCCAACGTACTATTACTAAGATGTCACCAAGGGAAAGTAAGGAGCACGCTCACGTGCTATGTGCGCTCCATACTTGGCGGGTGACACCTCACTCCAACGGGTGGAATGAAAGATCACTTTCATTCTGCCCGACAGCGGCATTTAAGTTGTCAGGGCTTCAAAGGAGACTGTCAGTATCACGATATACTGCAATACATTAGTATTGCAGTATATCATACAAGCGATCCAACGATCCCTGGTTCAAGTCCCCTAGGGGGACTAATAAAAAAAAAAGTAAAAAACAGTTCAAGTTTATGTTCCAAAAACTGACATTGCCGCGTCCGTAAAAGTCAGAAATATCACAATATAGCGTTATTTAACCTGCTCGGTGAATGATGTAAAAATAAATATATATATAAAACTTGCAAATTGTTGTTTTTTTGGTCACCTTCGCTCTCCAAAAAAATTAAATAAAAAGTGATCAAATAGTCGCATATACCCCAAAATGGGGGAAAACTACAGCTTGCCCTGCAAAAATTAGGCCCCCACACCACTAAATTGACAGAAAAATAAAAAAGTTATGGCTCTCAGAACAATAGCGACACAAAACCATTTAGGCAGTTGTTTTTAATGACGGTTGATCGATGTCTATAAGTACCGTATTTTTCAGACTATAAGACGCACCTGACTATAAGGGGGAGTTCACAAACGCGCCAAAAAACGTCTCTCATTGATTTCAATGGGAGACGGGAGGCGTTTTTATCCCGCGAGTGGAAAAACCGCCTTGCGGGAAAAAGAAGGGACGTGCCCTATCTTTGGGCGTTTACGCCTCTGACCTCCCATTGACATCAATGGGAGGCAGAGAAAGCATATTTTGCGGCGTTTTTTGGCCGCGAGCGAAAAAATGCAGCGAAAATCGGCGTGCAGGCAGAGCAAAATCTGACTCAAAACTCCAAACGGAATTTTGAGGCCGATTTTCCGCCTACAAAAAACTCAGTGTGAACCCAGCCTAAGACGCACCCAGGTTTTAGACAACAGAAAATAAGAAAAAAAATATTTCATATTTTACTACTTTTACAAAGAAAAAACTATTTGTTAAAACAATAATTGTTCTGTTTCATCACATTCTGAGAGCCATTACGCTTATATTTTTTCATCGATTGAGCGGTGTGAGGGCTTATTTTTTGCTTGACGAGCTATAGTTTTTATTGCCACAAATTTTTAGGTACATACGATGTTTTTGATCACTTTTTGTTGACATTTTATTTTGCGCTAAACTGACCAAAAAAACGACGACGGTGTTTTAAATTATTTTCTTTTACGCCGTTCACCGATCGAGTTAAATAAAAAATTCTCTTTTTAAAAAAAATTAATATTTTTTACGTTGTGCTTGGGGAAAAATGGGAAAAGGTTTTTTTTTTAACTTTTAATATTTTTAAAATATTTTTACACTCCTGAAAATGTATCGAACTTTTTTTTTTTTTACACATTTTATTAGTTTCCCTAGGAGACTTGTATCAGCGATCATTAGATCGCTTGTACAATACACTGCAGTACAAGGATGAGTTACGGAAACAGCGTGAATCGCTGAGCTACGCTGTTTTCGTAACTCCCATAGTAGTGAATGGCAGTTACAGAAGCAGCGTACAGAAGCAGCTGAGCTGCGCTGTTTCCGTAACTACTATTCAGTTCTATGGGAGTTACAGAAACCGTGTAGCTCAGCGATTTATGCTGTTTCAGTAACTCCACATGTAACCAAGTGGCCGGGAGAGCACAAAAAGCTAGAACGGGGCTTAGGGGGGGCCCCATTCTTGAGATAGGTGCGGTACCAGAGGTGGGACCCGCCTCTATCTGACATTTATGGAAAAACCCCTATAAATGCTGCGGTCGCTATTCACCGCGGCATTTAAACGACAAGGAACAGCGCGATCACTGTTCCTGTCCGTTAGAAGAGCGTGTCAGATGTAAAACACAGCTGACACCTGCAGTGTATCGAGCGGGCTCAGCGAGTGGGTCCGCTCCAAACATCACCCCCGCTCCATGATGTGCCGGCACGTCATGGGTCGAGAAGGGGTTAAGTAAGGAAACGGTGCGCCGGGACCCCTGACTGCCGACTATAAGACGAAGGGGCTTTTTAGCGAGATTTATTCTTACTGAAAACGGCGTCTTATAGTCCGAAAAATACGGGTATGTGCGTGTGTGTTTTTTTTTTTCCGAGAACCTCACGAGCTGCTGTATTTTTTGTTCTTCTATACAAGCTATGGACATGTACTGTTACTGTTATGGCAGGAAGGAGGGGATAAGTGAGCCCTAACCTACCCACCGCCCTGTCCCTGCCTACTTGCAACGACCCGCCCTAGGCGACGTGGTACAACTGGGCGGCGGTCCCTATACTGACTAAGTGCAAGGGAATACAAACAGGGAACAAGCAAGGGAAGGGGCAGTAGCCCACGGAACACCATGAGGAAACCAGAGTGCTCAACGAGCCAGTCAGAATCAGGATGTCACCAAGTATACGAACGCAGAGCAAGGAGCAGGAAGCACGCCGGGGTCAGAGCGAAGCAGGATAAGCGCAAGGCTGAAGCGAGGCAGAAGCAGGCTGGAGCAAGACTGTAGCAGGGCCAGGAAATCAGGAAGAATCACAAGCAATGAGGAAGAGAAAACGGCAGGTATAAATGGACAGGGGGCGGAGCTAACTCCGACTGACCAGGCTGCGATAGGCTCTCCCACTCCTGAGCCTGCCACCCTGATTGGTGGGAGCCGGAGTCAGTCTAAGAGGTCCGGCCTCAGGTGTCGATTGATTAATCCTGGGAGTATCCACAGACGTAGTGCCTGGCAGATCCTTTACAGTTACTGCACAGATTTACTGACTTAAATATCTGGTATCTATGGCCACTTAAAGGGGTCCTATATTGTAATGAATAAGTGCCACAGAAGCAGGTTATTCTTCTGTGTGCAGAATATCATATTCTGTACCATAGATACTTCTACTCATGGAACATTTCCTAGAAGCAATGTAAGGGACCTGTGCATGGAGGCTGTACAGGATCTCTCAGGCCTCAAGCCCCTCTATAACAGCCATATTACGACTCTGTATGAAATGGAGCTGTAATACATATATGTGTATGAGCCCTAAGGTAGAGCGTTACAAAACTTGTTATGCAGTTTCCACCTGCCACCCAGCAAGCCCTGCAGTCTGTAAAAAAAAAAAGAAAAGAAAGGTGGTACTGACAGATTTTTATTGATCCAGTATACATCTAATCATTACATACAGCAATGAAACATTGCAAACAAAGCATTGGGATAAGGATCACATTTTTTTTTTTTTTACATTTTATTATAGTGTAGAACTCCTTTAAATTGCTTTTGATTTAAAGGCAATTTAATGTTAGAGAGTTGCATTCTTAGCAATTCACTAATTTGTGATGTCACGTTTCACCCTGTTGCTTTGTATGACTGAAAACTAAAAAATAAATAGTTTTTGATTTATGTGAAGGAATAGAAGCTATTTTTGTTTTTTAAATATGGCCTCCTATAGTTCTCTACAGATATCACATTTAATTATGGAATAAATCATTAAGCCATTAAACCAAAACCTTTTTCTTCATCTGGACATCCTGATTACTAGTAAGGTAATGTTTGAAAGTGTTATTTTTATTTTTTTTTAAAAGTGTTTTAGTGTGTGTTAAACTTTGTAAATACATTGTATTAAAAATTCTCAATACGGAGCAGCTGTATCTATCGCTATTCACTGAATCCGTCCGTCCCGCAGACCTGATGGGTTCAGTGACAGCTGTTCTTGCGTGTCTCTGATACAAAGGATCCACCTGTAAACTATCACATCTAAGTTCATAACTTAGATGTGATCGATAAGGGTATATTCACACGCATTGTTTTCAGACGTTTTTCGGCCCGTAAACGTCCTGAAAAACGGCTAAAAAATCGAAAGGAGAACGCCTCCAAACTGCCCATTTCAATGGGAAATACGGTGTTCTGCTCCGATGGGGCGTTTTCCAAAAACGGCACATAAAAAGACGCCAGCGAAAAAGAAGTGCATATCACTTCTTCGGACGTTTTTGGAGCCGTTTTTCATTGACGCTATAGAAAAACAGCTCTAAAAACGACCGTCAAAAATGCGAGTTTGATTTTCCCTTGAAAACAGCTTTTTTCAGACGTTTTTTATTTTGTGTGTGCACATACCCTTACAGGTATATCCTGTGTGTCAGTGACACGCGGCACCCGCTGTCACTGAACCTGTCAGGTCCGCGGATCTGACCGATTGTGAATAGCGCTAGATACAGCTGCTCTGTATTGAGAATATAGAGCAGCTGTATCTTAGAAAGTAAATAGAATTTTTAATAAAATGTATTTGCAAAGTTTAATTAACATACACAAACATACGCATTTTCATTAAAAAAAACCAAAAAAAAACCTTTCAAACATTTACATAGCCTTTAACCGCTATCCACACGAGTAAGTAACTATACGTCGTCGCAGGAGGTTACTTCCTGCATGAGGACGTATAGTTACTGAGTTGTTTCCAGTGCACACTGTCGGCGACAGTGTGCACGGGGAATCGGGAGGTTAGCTGTCGCCGACAGCTGACACTCCACTCTTGCCGGCCTGCGGTCCTTTGCCGCTGATTTTGGCGAATTAGTCCCTTAAATGCGGCAAATGGTTGCAATCGCTGAATTTTAGGGGTTTCTAGCATATCGGCAGACCCTGGTCCGAAATCGCGGGCTTTGCCGATAGTTAGCATGGCAAACGGAAGCCAAACAATGGCCTCTGTGTCTGCCATGGACGGAAGCCCATCAGGACCAACCTCCGGCTGGCCCTGATAGGCTTCCTGTTAGAGTGACAGGAAGTAACTGTGTCGTTCCCGATGCACACTGTCGGCGACAAAGTGTGCATCGGGAACTGGGAGGTCAGCTGTCCCCGACATCTGCCACTCCAGTGTTGACGATCAGCGGCTCGTCGCCGCTGATTTCGGCAATTAACCTGTTAAATGCGGTTCTTGATTGCGATCTCCACATTTAGGGGGTTTGGAGCACATCAGCAGCCCCCCATGCAATTGTGGGGGTTGCTGATGCTTGTGATGGCATCCGGAGGCCAGGCAACGGCCTCCGGGTCTGCCATGTATGGAAGCCTATGAGGACCATCCTCTGGCTGGTCCTCGTAGACTTACTGTCAGAGTGACTGTGACGTCACACTGACAGTTGGAATACGTTACACTACCTAGGTAGTGTAATGTATTCTAGCAGCGATCAGAGCTGCAGGTAAAAAAGATAAAGTGTAAATAGTTAATAAAAATGTTTTATAAAAGTGGAAAAATAAAAGATTTTGTTTTCCAATAAGTCATTTATTATAGGAAAAAAATGAAATTTTTTTTAAAAAAAAGTACACCTATTTGGTATCACCGCGTTCGTAACAACCCCAAACTATGGAACTATAATGTTATTTTTTGCGCACGGTAAACGCCACAAACAAAATAAACGGAAAACTAGATATAGAATAAAAAGTGATCAAAAAGTTGCATTTACCCCAAAATGGTACCAATAAAAACTACAACCCGTCCCGCAAAAAACAAGACCTACAGCTTTTTTTGACTAAAAAATAAAAGTTACGGCTCAGAATATGGTGTCTCAGAAAATAAATTGTTATATAGAAACGTAATTTTATTGTGCAAACGCTGCAAAACTTAAAAAAAAACCAACTATGTACATATGGTATCGCCGTAATTGTACCGACCCGCAGAATAAAGTAAAACTTAATTTATTGCGCACGGTGAACGCTGTAAGAAATAAAGAATTTAAAACGCCAAAATCGCTGTTTATTGGTCACCTTAGCTCTAAAAAATATGTAATAAAAAGTGATCAGTAAGATGTATGTACCAATAAAAGCTGCAGCTCGTCCCGCCAAAAATACACTACCGTTCAAAAGTTTGGGGTCACCCAGACAATTTTGTGTTTTCCATGAAAACTCACACTTATATTTATCAAATGAGTTGCAAAATGACTAGAAAATATAGTCAAGACATTGACAAGGTTAGAAATAATGAATTTTTATTTGAAATAATAATTTTCTCCTTCAAACTTTGCTTTCGTCAAAGAATGCTCCATTTGCAGCAATTACAGCATTGCAGACCTTTGGCATTCTAGCTGTTAATTTGCTGAGGTAATCGGGAGAAATTTCACCCCATTCTTCCAGAAGCCCCTCCCACAAGTTGGACTGGCTTGATGGGCACTTCTTGCGTACCATACGGTCAAGCTGCTCCCACAACAGCTCTATGGGGTTGAGATCTGGTGACTGCGCTGGCCACTCCATTACAGATAGAATACCAGCTGCCTGCTTCTTCCCTAAATAGTTCTTGCATAATTTAGAGGTGTGCTTTGGGTCATTGTCCTGTTGTAGGATGAAATTGGCTCCAATCAAGCGCTGTCCACAGGGTATGGCATGGCGTTGCAAAATGGAGTGATAGCCTTCCTTATTCAAAATCCCTTTTACCTTGTACAAATCTCCCACTTTACCAGCACCAAAGCAACCCCAGACCATCACATTACCTCCACCATGCTTGACAGATGGCGTCAGGCACTCTTCCAGCATCTTTTCAGTTGTTCTGCGTCTCACAAATGTTCTTCTGTGTGATCCAAACACCTCAAACTTCGATTCGTCTGTCCATAACACTTTTTTCCAATCTTCCTCTGTCCAATGTCTGTGTGCTTTTGCCCATATTAATCTTTTCATTTTAATAGCCAGTCTCAGATATGGCTTTTTCTTTGCCACTCTGCCCTGAAGGCCAGCATCCCGGAGTCGCCTCTTCACTGTAGACGTTGACACTGGCGTTTTGCGGGTACTATTTAATGAAGCTGCCAGTTGAGGACCTGTGAGGCATCTATTTCTCAAACTAGAGACTCTAATGTACTTGTCTTGTTGCTCAGTTGTGCAGCGGGGCCTCCCACTTCTCTTTCTACTCTGGTTAGAGCCTGTGTGTGCTGTCCTCTGAAGGGAGTAGTACACACCGTTGTAGGAAATCTTCAGTTTCTTGGCAATTTCTCGCATGGAATAGCCTTCATTTCTAAGAACAACAATAGACTGTCGAGTTTCACATGAAAGCTCTCTTTTTCTAGCCATTTTGAGAGTTTAATCGAACCCACAAATGTAATGCTCCAGATTCTCAACTAGCTCAAAGGAAGGTCAGTTTTATAGCTCCTCTAAACAGCAAAACTGTTTACAGCGGTGCTAACATAATTGCACAAGTGTTTTCAAGTGTTTTCTAATCATCCATTAGCCTTCTAACACAGTTAGCAAACACAATGTACCATTAGAACACTGGAGTGATGGTTGCTGGAAATGGGCCTCTATACACCTATGTAGATATTGCATTAAAAACCAGACGTTTGCAGCTAGAATAGTCATTTAGCACATTAACAGTGTATAGAGTGTATTTCTGATTAATTTAATGTTATCTTCATTGAAAAAAAACTGTGCTTTTCTTCCAAAAATAAGGAAATTTCTAAGTGACCCTAAACTTTTGAAAGGTAGTGTAAGCCCTCACACCGCTCAATCGACCAAAAAATAATAAAGTTCTGGATGTCAGAATGTGATGATACAAAACAATTATTTTTTTTTAACAAATAGTCTTTCCTTTGTAAAAGTAGTAAAATTATAAAAAAAAACTATATAAATTTGGTATCACCGTAATCGTATTGAGACGCAGAATAAAACTAAAGTTGTCGTTTTTACCGCACTGTGAAAGACTTAGAGGCTCTGTCACCACATTATAAGTGCCCTATCTCCTACATAAGGAGATCAGCGCTATAATGTAGTTGACAGTAATGCTTTTTATTTCTAAAAACGATCTATTTTTACCACTTTATGAGCGATTTTTAGCTTTATGCTAATGAGTTTCTTAATTCCCAAATGGGCGTGTTTTACTTTAGACCAAGTGGGTGTTGTACAGAGAAGTGTATGATGCTGACCAATCAGCGTCATGCACTTCTCTCCATTCATTTACACTGCACTAGCGATATAGCTATATCGTTATGTGCAGCTTCATACACACACTATAACATTACTGTAGTGTCCTGATAATGAATATACATCACTACCAGCCTGGATGTGATGTTTATTTTTCTCCTTTATTCCTTGTAAAAATGAAAAAAAAATAGACTAATTCCACTAAATTCTGCAAAAAAACTGTGGGGTCAAAATGCTAACTATACCCCTAGAAAGATGCCTTGAGGGGTGTAGTTTCCAAAATGGGGTCACTTTTGGGGGGTTTCGACTGTTTAGGTACCACAAGACCTCTTCAAACCTGACTTGGTGCCTAAAATATATTCCTAAAAAAAGGAGGCCCCAAAATCCACTAGGTGCTCCTTTGCTTCTGAGGCCTGTGCTGCAGTCCATTAGGACACTAGGGCCACATGTTGGATATTTCTAAAAACTGCAGAATCCGGGCACTAAATATTGAGTTGCGTTTCTCTGGTAAAACCTTCTGTTTTACAGATTTTTTTTTTATTACAAATGAATTTCGGCAAAAAAAATGAAATTTGTACATTTCACACCTACTTTGCCTTAATTCCTGTGAAACGCCTAAAGGGTTAAAATACTTTCTGAATGTGGTTTTGAATACTTTGAGGGGTAAAGCTTTCAAAATGGGGGAATTTATGGGGACTTTCTAATATAGAAGGCGCTCAAAGCCACTTCAGAACTGAACTGGTCCCTGAAAAAATAGCCTTTTGAAACTTCCTTGAAAATGTGAGAAATTGCTGCTAAAGTTCTAAGCCTTGTAACGTCCTAGAAAAATAAAAGGACGTGGAAAAAACGATGCAAAGTAGACATATGGGTGATGTTAACTAGTAACTATTTTGTGTGGTATTACTATCTGTCTTACAAGAAGATACATTTAAATTTAGAAAAATGCACATTTTTGCAAATTTTCGCCAAATATTGAAGTTTTCTACAAATAAATATTGAATTTATCGACCACATTTTTTCACTAACATAAAGTACAATATGTCACGAGAAAACAATCTCAGAATCGCTTGGATAGGTAAAAGCATTCCGGAGTTATTACCACATAAAGTGACACATGTCAGATTTGAAAAAATCATGTGTTCACAAGGCCAAAACAGGCTGTGTCCTAAAGGGGTTAATGGAGTCAATCAAGTGTTTGGATTATCACAGTGTATGATTTGAGGGGACCGCAAAATTTGGTGAGCATAGATCCTTTCTAAAGGGTGAGAAAAGGTTCAATATAGCTTTATCAAAGAGGGAAGAAAATAAATCTGAAATATTTTTATTTAACAAATTATAATTTACTATACATAATAATAACTTTCTTTCCTTCAATTTCCATCTAGCTCCTCCCCTGATTTTCAGCTTTATTTGAAGTCTGTGCTGGATGATCCCCTTAATGCGACCTATTACCAAGAAAAGGCAGAGAAACTGACAGGCAAGGTATTGAAAAGAAAACATATCTGTATATTGTACATTGTGCCTACAAAATACATCTTCGGCAGCCCCATACAAATGAATAGAGCGGTGGCCGAGTATGCGCACTACCACTTGAGTCCTATGGGGCTCCCAGTAACTGAGGATAGGTGATAAATATTGATTATGTGAAAAACCCAAAAAATCAACACCGAGTACATACTATTACAGGCCTGTCTCTGCTTATTGGGAAACATTTGTATTTCAAAGATTTTTAAAATGTTAAAATTGTATTTCTGCCCTTAGAGTTTTACAGGCATGTGGTCATCATCGCTTTTAAATACAGCGTTTGGAGAAATTAAAATTAATGTGCTAAATGCTCATTTTAGAGCCCATGTGTGTGTCCCTACCCCCTGCAGTGCAGATCAATTTGACGTTTCTCTTTATAATGACAACTAAAATCCTTGTTGTACATAAAGTTCCCCTAAATCTTCTAATACCCCATTTTAAGGAGCGCAAATAAAAAGCATTACTTTTGCTGTAGTTAGATGCTATAATTTCTCAATTACAATGGGGATGTGTGAAAATTCTTTCTGTCTAAATATGTGTACAGTATTACAATTTGTCCCCCACAATGAAATCCTCTTTATATTGTAGCTGGTCTGTGACTCGATAATTAGTGACTTTGGCTTTGCACGGGGAGTCCTGACCTTCAAAATCAACAGACCTTTGTTAGTTAAGGTGAGTGTTTCAATTGATTTAAAACATTGGATAAATATTGAGGGGGAAATTTATTATGACTGGTGTTTCATACGCCAGTCTTATTAGAAAAAACTAAATTTGGAGTAAAGTGCGACGTATGTATTAAGAGGCAAAATGAATGTGTTGCATCTTCTAAGTGGGACGCGTGGCAGAATTGCGGCACAACGACTGGCCATGCACCATCCATTCCCCACACATAGTCAATAAAAACAAAACACATACTCCCCTTACCGCTCCTCTTTTCTCCTTCCCCTCTGGTTGCCTCGTCACTCCAGTGCTGCTCATACAAGGTCCTGACGCCGGGCAACTGCGACATAACGTCATGTTATCAGTGCTGCGTCGCATACAGCTTCCTGACGTTGACCGGCGTCAGTACGTTGTATGAGCCGCGCTGGACTGATGAGCGAGCCTGAGGGAGGGGAGAAGAGGAGCGGTTTGGTGAGTATTCATTTTTTATTTTAACTGTCAGATTAGGTAGGGCCTATCACGGGCCTTTACCTTGCTACACCCTATAGAGTGAAATCTACACCAGCTAGGAGCTGGCTTAGATTTTCAGTATAATTTACGCCAGTTTTTTGGCGTAAATTATCATACATTTTTCGGGCCACAAAAATGGCTAGGGCATTGAAAAAGACCTGTAGGCCCTTTTGTGACCTTTCTAAAACTGGCATACAAAGGTTGATCAATTACCCCCTATATGTGTATTCTAATAATGGCCTATGTGTATTTTTCTTATTTTAGAAAGTTATGATTAATATAAGACAAGATGGCTCCAGGTATGGATTTAACTCTGAGCTTTTGTCAGGCTTCCCAAAGGGATTGACGCTAGTGGAATTCAGGTATGCGTAAACCCCCAACCCCACTCCATCCTGCACATTTGTTACTATGGTATTATTAATATAATAATGTAGAGGTTGAGTCATTCATAAATCTAAAACAAACGCATTACAGGTCAGGGTTGGAGTAAAAATAAACCTCTTGAATCTAGCAAAAGGTGTATACAAAAAAAGAGGCACACGGAATAAGCTGAAGAAAGTATGGGGACCGTGGCTTGATACATCCCAGAGAATTAATGAGATTCCGGCTGGGTCTTATCTAAATTGTACCTTGGTCCATTCTTGGATAGATTAACTGCTTGGAGGTCGTTGGGCTTTTGGGGGAGGTAAATATCTTGGTCCATAATGTGTGATAACTGATATGGGTCAGTTTGTATGTTTATAGCAATTACATTACGGAAGGAGGGATGACGTGCTACGAGGCTCATGTCTCTACCTGATATGCATCCTCTTATACTCCTATGTGGGTCATAAGATACATTATGTTGGATAGGGTATGTCAAGTACTTTTTGTTTCATTGTAATTTCTGTACACTTTTGTAACAGGACTATGTTTATGGTATTGGGGTTCGTTTGGTACTATTTATACTGTAATACAAAATCACAATACAAATGTATTGAAAAATTGGAGTTGCACACACCAATTCCAATTCCGTAATATGTTCTTAAAGAGGCTCTGTCACCAGATTTTGCAACCCCTATCTGCTATTGCAGCAGATCGGCGCTGCAATGTAGATTACAGTAACATTTTTATTTTTAAAAAACGAGCATTTTTGGCCAAGTTATGACCATTTTTGTATTTATGCAAATGAGGCTTGCAAAAGTCCAAGTGGGTGTGTATTATGTGCGTACATCGGGGCGTTTTTAATACTTTTACTAGCTGGGCGTTCTGATGAGAAGTATCATCCACTTCTCTTCAGAACGCCCAGCTTCTGCCAGATCACGTTGTGACGTCACTCACAGGTCCTGCATCGTGTCAGACGAGCGAGGACACATCGGCACCAGAGGCTTCAGTTGATTCTGCAGCAGCATCGGCGTTAGCAGGTAAGTCGATGTAGCTACTTACCTGCAAACGCCGATGCTGCTGCAGAATCAAATGTAGCCTCTGGTGCCGGTGTCCTCGCTCGTCTGACACGATGCAGGACCTGTGAGTGACGTCACAGCGTGATCTCTCGAGAACACGCTCTGTGTCTGCACTGCCAGAAGCTGGGCCTTCTGAAGAGAAGTGGATGTTACTTCTCTTCAGAGCGCCCAGCTAGTAAAAGTATTAAAAACGCCCCGATGTACGCACATAATACACGCCCAGTTGGACTTTTACTTTTAAACACACCCACTTGGACTTTTGCAAGCCTCATTTGCATAACTACAAAAATGGCCATAACTTGGCCAAAAATGCTCGTTTTTTAAAAATAAAAACGTTACTGTAATCTACATTGCAGCGCCGATCTGCTGCAATAGCAGATAGGGGTTGCAAAATCTGGTGACAGAGCCTCTTTAACTAGAATCACTCCTGTTATGATCCTGAATGCAGGATGTGCAGTAAGATAGCTGAGAGGAAATGAAATACCATTCAGTTACCTCCTGGATCTATCACAAAACTATTAACCCCTTAATGACCGCCGATACGTCTTTTTACGGCGGTCATTAGTGGGCTTTATTCTAGAGCGCCGCCAAACTACGTCGCTGCTGTAGAATAAAGTAAACAGAGCAGGGAGCCGTGAAATCTCCCTGCTCGCAGCTGCCAGAGGCAGCTGAGGGCTGGGGGCGTCCCTGCTCTGCCGGGTGAGATCGATATTAGTATCGATCTCACCTGTTTAACCCTTCAGATGCGGTGCACAATAGCGAGCACCGCATCTGAATGGTTTTGGAGAGAGGGAGGGAGCTCCCTCTCATCTCACTGACACCCGGCGATAAAATCGCCGAGTGTCTGTGTCTTCTATGGCAGCCGGGGGTCTAATAAAGACCCCCAGGTCTGCCTGCAGCGAATGCCTGCTAGATAATGCCGCAGGCATGACCTAGCAGATGCCTGTCCGTTTTAAACGGACAGGCAGTAATACACTGCAATACAAAAGTATTGCAGTGTATTATAATAGCGATCGGAGGATAGTGAAGTCCCCTAGTGGGACTAGTAAAAAAGTAAAAAAAGTTTAATAAAGTTAATATAAAAAAAAAGTGAAAAAAAAAAAATGAAAAACCCAGCTTTTCCCCTTACAAAATGCTTTACTATTAAAAAAAACTACAATAAAGCAAAAAAGTTACACATTTTTGGTATCGCCGCGTCCGTAACGACCCCGACTATAAAGCTGTTACATTATTTAACCCGCACGGTGAACGCCATAAAAAATAAAATAAAAAACAATGGAAAAATTGCTGTTTTCTGTTAATCCTGACTTAAAAAAAATGTGATAGAAAGTGATCAAAAAGTCGCATCTACTCTCAAATGGTACCAATAAAAACTGCAAGTCGTCCCGCAAAAAACAAGACCTTATACAGCTATGCCGACGCAAAAATAAAAAAGTTACAGCTCTTCGAATGTGACAATGGAAAAATCTAAAAAATGGCTTGGACATTAGGGCCCAGAATGCCAGCAGGGGGAAGGGGTTAAATATAGGCTACACTAGTGTAGTAAATAAATAGTTACAAACCATCTGGCAGTGACTATTCCTGGAAGGTTGTATAATGATTGTTGCATGTAAGGGTGTTGTTCACTGTTGTGTCCAAAAGTCGTTTGGTCGGGATGGTTAATTTTTTGTCATTGTCATGAAGGAAAATAAAAAATTCTAAGTGTATATGCAAGTCAAACGATCTCTGATTATGACTTTTCAAATAGCAGGTGTCCCTTTGGCCATAGTCTGGTCATCATCACAGCTTTAGTCTGTCGTGCACTATATTGACTCTCAATAATTCCTGGTGCATTGGTGGCATCATCTGCACCATTGTCCTCTAAGTTACGTTATTGTTGGATTTTAGTACATGGATTGTGGACGAGGCTCTTACCTGCCATCTGTAGTTTAAGCAATAAATATAGCATTTTATGAGGTACAAACTTAAAAGGGAACACCTTGAAAGAAAATTGACTCAAACCCAATGTAGTTGATGACAAAATATTTGCCTTATTTCTGCCTCCTTTGCAGTTCACCCAATATAGCCAAAAAGTTTCACGTTGGACATCTGCGCTCCACAATAATTGGTGAGATATTCCACAATACAAAATATAAGTATTTATATTATCTACGTTTTTTACATATGCTTTCGAGTTTCCATGCAGATTTTTAACAAGTGTCTTACATTGCGAGTCTACCTTTGTAGAGATTGACTATTTATATATGTTTATATAACTCTATATGTGTGTTTCATATATAGATTGCAAGCCCTCACGGGCAGGGTCCTCTCGACTACTGCCTGTCTCATTCATTAAGCTCATGTTTATTGTCTCATATTATGTGTAAGGACAACATCATTTAGAATACTTGTGGGATAGATTCTAAGCAGTTTTGTCAATATTATTTTTTTGTTTTTTCCCCCTCAGGAAATTTTATAGCAAACCTCAAGGAGGCAGTTGGAAATAAAGTTTTAAGAGTAAACTACTTGGGTGACTGGGGTCTACAGTTTGGTGAGTGTTATTATGCAGGTAAAACAAGCCATTTACATATAGCCGTGTTTTCATGTTATGCTTCATCTCTTAACCCCTTCCCAACATCCACCGTATATATACGGCGCTTTTGGGAAGGGGTTCCCACAAACCACAGTACCATTAATTTGCGGTGATGGTGCGGGCTTAGAAGCGGAGCCCGCACCATCACCGCCGGGTGTCAGCTGTATATTACAGCTGACACCCTCTGGTAACGGCCAGGATCAGAGCTATTCTTCTATCCGGCCGATTAACCCCTCAGGGGCTGCGCTCAATAGAGAGCGCAGCCTCTGAGGGGTTATTACCCAACCGGCACCCCAGCGACACAATCACTGAGTTGCTATGGCAACCAGAGGCCAAATCATGGTCTCCGTGTCTGCCTTGTATGGAAGCGGATGAGGACCCACCGGAGCGGGTCTTCATCGGCTTGCTGTCAGTGAATAACTGACAGATCTAATACACTGCACTACCTATGTAGTAAAGTGTATTAGAATAGCGATCTGTGTTTTAGGCCTTCAAGTCCCCTAGTGGGACAAATAAAAAAAAAGTAAATAAAAATGTTGTAAAAAAAAATACAAGTTTCAAGTAAAAAAAAAAAAAAAGACAAACTTTTTTCCCATAAGTCTTTTATTATTGGGAAAAAAATATACATAATTGGAATCACCGTGTCCGTAACGACCCAAACTATAAAACGATTAGATCATTTATCCTGCACGGTAAACGCCCAAAAAAAAAAAAAGAAAGAAAAACAAAGCCAGAATCTTTGTTTTTAGGTCACATTTCCTACCAAAAAAATGAAGTAAAACGTCACAAAATAGTACCAATAAAAACAAAAACCCGTCCCGCAAAAAAAAAAAAAGCCCTGACACCGCTTTCTCCTTCGCAAAAATAAAAAAGTTATGGGTCTTAAAATATGGCGACACGGAAAACAAATGATGTTTAAAAAAAAAAGTGATTTTATTGTGTAAAAGCTGCAAAACATGAAAAAAAGTATGTAAATTTGGTATTGCCGTAATCGTATCGACCCGCAGAATAAAGTTAACATGTCATTTATGGCGCACAGTACATGCCGAATAAAAAACCATTCCAGAATTTCTTGTTTTTGGTAATTTCCTCGATCAAAAAGTTGTATGTGTCCCAAAATGGTACAAATAAAATCTACAGCCCGTCTCGCAAAAACACAAGCCCGCACACCGCTCCATCAACCGAAAAATAAAAATGTTATGGCACTAGTAATGCGGTGATGAAAAAACATCCCGATGTGCAGGCTGGAGGGGAACATTCCTTCAGTGTCAGGGCCATAGTATTTAGAAACTAGTCCAAAAGGTACTTGAAAAAAGGAATCACTCTTTCCTGAAGGCGCTCCTGCACGGTCGTTGATGGCAAGCTATGTAAGTGTCAGTCATCACTGTAATTCTCGCATTCCATTCATGAAGGAAACGCAAAGAGAGCAGTACTATGTGACCCAAACCAGATTTTAGGAATCTGAGCTGTTTTCCTGGGCCTCTTGGACTGTTTCTTCCATCGGACCACGCTGACCCTTATCTACCGGTGCCCACTTCGAAGGCCAGTAGACTGACAATCTACGTAGCTTCTGGTCTCCACATGCTAGAAGTTCGAGTTGTGCCGACTAGCTTGCACAACCGTAGAAGGGGAGTGTACTATCAAACTCCTCCTCCTTTTCCTTTTTGTATGTGTCATCTGTTTTTGAACCTACGTTATCACCTTAGAGGAGCGCCCTGTGTCTCTTTATTTTCCTGCACCTTTCCTCATATTTAGGAACTAGGAAAGGGAAGGGACATAACCACATCTGCTGGAAGCGAGGGCACCCGTATTATACCAGGGCAAAACTTTCCCAGCAAAGTTTCCCAAAGTACAAAGGAGAAAAAGTCCCCAAAAGTTGCAGAGTGTTACAAAAGGGGAATAAGAAAGAAAACAGTTTATCAGTGCAACACTGGACTGTGCATAACGGATTGCTTCACAGCGTACCACACATCTACGGATAATTGTATTACTTACCCCATTATTATACCGTCTTATTATGCCCTGATGTACTCAGCACAGATTACATATACCCTGATGTACTCCGCACAGCTTACATATACCCTGATGTACTCCGCACAGCTTACATATACCCTGATGTACTCAGCACAGATTACATATACCCTGATGTACTCCGCACAGATTACATATGCCCCCACATTATAAACTGAAACACCAGTAATACTCAAAAAAAAACTACTACCAAGCAAAATCCATGCTCCAAATGGCACTCCTTCTCTTCTAAGCCCTATAGTGTGCCCAAACAGCAGTTTATGTCCACAAGTAAGGCCCGGGAGAACCCGCTTAACGATTTATGGGGTAAGATTCTCCAGTGGCACAAGCTGGGCAGAACCTAAGCTGGGCAGAACCTATTGTGCAATGAAATAGCAGATCAGTGGAAAAATTTCACTTTTCATCATCCACTGCGTATTAATTTCTGAAAAATACCTGTGGGGTCTAAATTCTCACTACACCCCTTGATAAATGCCTTTAGGGGTGTAGTTTCTAAAATGGGGTCCCTTTTTTCTTTTTAGTACATCAGGGGTTTTTCGAATGCGACATGGCGTCCGCAAACCATTCCAGCAAAATCTACGCTTTTTTTCTTCTTTATTCCTTGTGAAAATGAAAAATGTTGATCTACATCTTATTGGAAAAATATATATATTTTTTCATTCAGCAAAAACCTTTTGAGGCCAAAATTCTCACTATAGCTCTAGATTATTCCTCAGGGGGTGCAGTTTCCCAAATGTACTCACTTTTGGGGTGTTTCCACTAAACTTGTACTACAGGGGCTCAGCAAATGTGACACGGCGCCCAGAAACCATTCCAAAATCTAAATGGCACTCCTTCCCTTCTGAACCCTACCGTGTGTGTCCAAACAGCCGTTTATGACCACATATGGGGTATTATTTTACTCGGGAGAAATTGCTTTTAAAATGTTGGGGTGCTTTTTCTCCTTTAGTCCTCGTGGAAATGAAAAAAAATTAGCTAAACCTACATTTTCTTTGAAAAAATGTTGATTTTCATTTTCACTGCCTACTTCAAATAGTTTCTGCAAAAACCTGTGAGGTCAAAATGCTCACTATACCCCTAGATAATTTCCTCAAGGGGTGTAGTTTCCAAAATGGGGTCACTTGGGGGTTTTCAATGCTTTGTCCCTTCAGGGGCTTTGCAAATGCGACATGGCCTCCGCTAACCATTCCTGCTAAATTTGAGCTCCAAAAGCCAAATGGCGCTCTTTCACTTCTGAGCCATGTCGTTTCTCCAAACAGCCGTTTATGACCACATGTGGGGTATTGTTTTACTCGGGAGAAATTGATTTAGAAATGTTGTGGTGCTTTTTGTCCTTTTAGTCCTTGTGGAAATTAAAACAAATGAGCTAAACCAACATTTTCTTTGAATTCTATTAGGGCATATGGATGTCATAGAGGTGGGGGACTGCTTGGGGACACCCCTCTATGTGCTAGAACAGAGAAACTCCGCTCTGGCCGACCTGGCACGTCTTTGCAATGCATTGATGGCCATTTAAGGCCACATTTCCCTGGCTTAAAGAGGCCAGTAACGTTTTTATTTTTAAAAAACGAGCATTTTTGGCCAAATTATGACCATTTTTGACCACTTCTCTTCAGAACGCCCAGCTTCTGGCAGTGCAGACACAGCGTGTTCTCCAGAGATCACGCTGTGTCGTCACTCACAGGTCCTGCATCGTGTCAGACGAGCGAGGACACATCGGCACCAGAGGCTACAGTTGATTCTGCAGCAGCATCAGCGTTTGCAGGTAAGTCGATGTAGCTACTTACCTGCAAACGCTGATGCTGCTGCAGAATCAACTGTAGCCTCTGGTGCCGACACGATGCAGGACCTGTGAGTGACGTCACAGATCTGCACTGCCAGAAGCTGGGCGTTCTGAAGAGAAGTGGATGATACGTCTCATCAGAACGCCCAGCTAGTAAAAGTAGTAAACACGCCCCGATGTACGCACATAATACACGCCCAGTTGTACTTTTACTTTTCACCACACCCAGTTGTACTTTTGCAAGCCTCATTTGCATAAATACGAAAATGGTCATAACTTGGCCAAAAATGCTCGTTTTTTAAAAATAAAAACGTTACTGTAATCTACATTGCAGCGCAAATCTGCTGCAATAGCAGATAGGGGTTGCAAAATCTGGTGACAGAGCCTCTTTAAGCTACCTCTGGCGAAGACAGCTGATCGCTGGGGATGATTAAAGCTGGCTTCTTTATAAAAAGTTGTTGTTTTCGTGAGACAATCCCATTAAGATGAAATTAAAGTGTGCAGTCACTTATTTTTTTTGCTGCCTTTTCTAACATTTTCTCTGCCTTTTGACTTCCTGACGACTTTATGCACCCTCTCTATGATTGATGTACGTGGTAATGTTTTACAGCCCCCAACAACTACATTTGGAAAACTATTCCGAAAGTTTCCAATTTTTCTATTATAGACATTGAATACATGTCTCATGTAAATACATTTGCTTCATAATTCAGATCCCTTTAGTGCATATTACCCACCTAATGATGTCGCTGATTTTGGCCTTCAAACATCAGAAAAATTGTTAGCCTACCTGTGGGCATCTTCTTCTTTTTTTATTTTTATTTTCTTCATCAATGTAGCCATATGATGTCTTGGTTTTTGCAGGACAAATTGTAGATCATTTTAGAAATCATTTTTGGGGAAAATGTATGTAGCATTCAATTTAAAGGGTACCTAACTTTTCAGGTGACTTTTTAGAATAAGCTGTCCTATATGTGTACATGAGGAATAACACTATTTCTGGCCATTATATGACTTGTATCCTGCATTATCTTAGCCGTTTTCTTCTCCTGCAAGCTCAAGCTACTAATTGTCAGCCTTCTCTGAGCTAGAGGGTGGAGCCTAACTGCTGTCAAGTCTTACATACTAGACCAAACAAGAAAAGGACCATGGAGTCTATAAGTCAAAAAATATATATAATCTTTTTATTACACAACAATATTATACTGGTTACACATATGTGTTTCTAAAAATGAATCACAAATAAAAGCATGGCCGCCAAACAAGGGTCAAATGTTCAACAAATGAGATCATGTGAATATAAGCTTGTTAGAGTATACCTCAAAACAAATGCATATAGCATAGTATGAATGTAGTAGGGTACACTAGTTACAAATAATGTGTTCTGATGCTTGAGGATACGAAGGAAGGATGTTAATAACATATACTGAAGATTAGGTAACCAACGGACCAATAACGAGTATTATATCCAAAGATATATTCATACATATGTAAGTGCTAAATGCAATTTGTATGTATATCTACCGAGCAACAAGAACAACAAGCAATGGATAACAAAGTACTAACCCATGTGGCTGAGACTTAGAGAATGGCGACCAGCCCCAACGCGTTTCGGCTTCCGCCTTCGTCTGGGGCTGGCACCTACAAGTATATCCTTCCTATTTATCTTACATAGAAGCCAATCAGAAACCGATTGGCCAGGTGAAAGTAATGCACCAAATATTTACCTCAATCAACTGTTGGCGTCATGTCCGCGTTTGTCGATAGACAAGCATCACATGGTGTGGGCATCATGTGATGCGTGATGAGTACGCTGCGTGATGATATCACAGCAGCGCCTCTTGTCACGTGCACATCAAGATGCCGACTCGTGGTGAGTTGCTAGGGACGCCAGCGCATGCGCACTTGATTGAGGTATGTTTACAATGAATCTACCAAATACGACATATATATAAAGAAGAACTCAATAATATTTGATAGAAGTTCCATGTTCACTACTTATACATATATCCCCTACCATAATTATGCATAACCAAAAGATTATTTAGACATAAAAAAGATCCTTTGGACATTCAGCACAGAACATTAAAAAACATATATATACATATGTATATTAAGAACTATTACATTAAAATATAAAACACATTACTTTATATAAAGGTTTTTATATATGGTACACAAAGTCATAATAGTAATTAAATGTGAAAATAGACCATCTTACATAAATATAATGTGCATAGAAAATATATAAAACATATATATATATATATATATATATATATATATATATATGGGTGTGACAGTGTAAAATGAATACTATACATTGTACAAAAATATATAAAAATATAACATGTACATACATATATAAGTGCTATTCATACACATATGAAAAACACATGTGCTGACCATGGTGATATAATATGTGCAAAGTGATATACAGAAAATAAATAGATAAATACTAACTAGTGATAAATAATTATATATGAATATATACGTACACACATCATATGCACGTATAGTCATGTGAAGAAATATGTAAAAGATATATGCAACAAAAGTGCCAACATTAAGAGTACAAAAATTGTACATTTAAGAGACCAAAGTGCAATAGTGCAACAAATTAATTGAATTTAAAAATTATTCATTAAAAGTCTGTGCATTTCATTATTTTCTACTGCCATATACATATTACCATGGGGATTAGTAAACAAGTAGTTGGAAAAAACTTTTTTTCATACAGATCAGTATAACATATCATTTTAATATAGTTTCTTTTTTTGCAAAATTCATGCATCTCTAAACATCGATGCCATTTCATGAATATCTATGTCTGATGAACTAGGAAGAAGAAGAAAAAACGTATGTTAAAATCACAAAAAACATTATTACATTACGGAGTTAAAAAATGATGCCACACAAACACAGTGATCAGAGAAACGAAGCGTACCCATGCGATTCGTTTAAGCCACTCGGCTGCATGGTCCTCAAAGTCCAGATCCATTTGCTTTCCAACCTTAGCAACTTCTTCATCAGGTCTCCACCTCTTATATTCAATGCAACAATTTATGGCAGAATTGAATCTGAATGATCAGAATATTAAATGTGACCAAAAACAGGTAGATTTTTTGGACATCAAAATCCAATGTGATGAGAATGGCGATGTCCAAACTGATCTATTCAGGAAAGAAACCTCTGTGAATTCTCTTTTACACGCCACCTCTGCACATCCGAAACAAACGATTGCTGCTATTCCCACAGGTCAATTTCTTAGATTAAAACTTACTTGTTCAAGGAAAGAAGATTTTATAAAACAAGCTAAGGACCTGGAACATAGATTTATGGATCGGGGTTACAGCAATCGATGCATTAGGAAAGCGAAAAAAAGAGCCCAAGATACGAAGAGAAACAAACTCCTACAACCAGCGGTTCGAGTAAATAAAATCAATGAGGTGAGATTCATCACGCCATATCATTCCCGCTGGGAAGAGATGAAGGGCCATTTAAATAGATATTGGCCGATTTTGAAAGCTGATCCGATACTCAACAAAATATTGCCTAAATTTCCTTCTGTAGCCTACCGTCGTGCTAAAAATTTGAAAGATCATTTGGTCCACAGTTTCTATACCCCAGTCCCACAGGGAAGAAAATTCTTTGGAACTAAAAGCCCTAAATGGGGCTGCTCCCCTTGTGGAGACTGTATTTCATGTCCCAATGTTGAACGTGCAGTAGAGTTCACGGACTCTGAAAGAAATAAAACGTTCAAAATCGTGTGGCACATTACATGTGCGACACGAGGAGTGGTATACTATGCAACATGTCCTTGCAATAAAATATATATAGGACTGACCACACGGGAATTTCGAATAAGAGTCCGTGAACATGTACGGGACATTGAATCCGCAAAGGAGGTGCATGAAGCCGATAAAATAGAGAAACTAAAAACGATTCCACGTCATTTTAAACAGCACCATAACTGTAATTCCAGACTACTGAGGGTGCGAGGAATAGATCATGTGGAATTGAATATAAGAGGTGGAGACCTGATGAAGAAGTTGCTAAGGTTGGAAAGCAAATGGATCTGGACTTTGAGGACCATGCAGCCGAGTGGCTTAAACGAATCGCATGGGTACGCTTCGTTTCTCTGATCACTGTGTTTGTGTGGCATCATTTTTTAACTCCGTAATGTAATAATGTTTTTTGTGATTTTAACATACGTTTTTTCTTCTTCTTCCTAGTTCATCAGACATAGATATTCATGAAATGCCATCAATGTTTAGAGATGCATCAATTTTGCAAAAAAAGAAACTATATTAAAATGATATGTTATACTGATCTGTATGAAAAAAAGTTTTTTCCAACTACTTGTTTACTAATCCCCATGGTAATATGTATATGGCAGTAGAAAATAATGAAATGCACAGACTTTTAATGAATAATTTTTAAATTCAATTAATTTGTTGCACTATTGCACTTTGGTCTCTTAAATGTACAATTTTTGTACTCTTAATGTTGGCACTTTTGTTGCATATATCTTTTACATATTTCTTCACATGACTATACGTGCATATGATGTGTGTACGTATATATTCATATATAATTATTTATCACTAGTTAGTATTTATCTATTTATTTTCTGTATATCACTTTGCACATATTATATCACTATGGTCAGCACATGTGTTTTTCATATGTGTATGAATAGCACTTATATATGTATGTACATGTTATATTTTTATATATTTTTGTACAATGTATAGTATTCATTTTACACTGTCACACCCATATATATATATATATATATATATATATATATATGTTTTATATATTTTCTATGCACATTATATTTATGTAAGATGGTCTATTTTCACATTTAATTACTATTATGACTTTGTGTACCATATATAAAAACCTTTATATAAAGTAATGTGTTTTATATTTTAATGTAATAGTTCTTAATATACATATGTATATATATGTTTTTTAATGTTCTGTGCTGAATGTCCAAAGGATCTTTTTTATGTCTAAATAATCTTTTGGTTATGCATAATTATGGTAGGGGATATATGTATAAGTAGTGAACATGGAACTTCTATCAAATATTATGGAGTTCTTCTTTATATATATGTCGTATTTGGTAGATTCATTGTAAACATACCTCAATCAAGTGTGCATGCAGTGACGCTGCTGTGATATCATCACGCGGCGTTCTCATCACGCATCACATGATGCCCACACCATGTGATTCTTGTCTATCGACAAACGCGGACATGATGCCAACAGTTGATTGAGGTAAATATTTGGTGCATTACTTTCACCTGGCCAATCGGTTTCTGATTGGCTTCTATGTAAGATAAATAGGAAGGATATACTTGTAGGTGCCACCGCCAGACGAAGGCTGAAGCCGAAACGCATTGGGATTGGTCGCCATTCTCTAAGTCTCAGCCACATGGGTTAGTACTTTGTTATCCATTGCTTGTTGTTCTTGTTGCTCGGTAGATATACATACAAATTGCATTTAGCACTTACATATGTATGAATATATCTTTGGATATAATACTCGTTATTGGTCCGTTGGTTACCTAATCTTCAGTATATGTTATTAACATCCTTCCTACGTATCCTCAAGCATCAGAACACATTATTTGTAACTAGTGTACCCTACTACATTCATACTATGCTATATGCATTTGTTTTGAGGTATACTCTAACAAGCTTATATTCACATGATCTCATTTGTTGAACATTTGACCCTTGTTTGGCGGCCATGCTTTTATTTGTGATTCATTTTTAGAAACACATATGTGTAACCAGTATAATATTGTTGTGTAATAAAAAGATTATATATATTTTTTGACTTATAGACTCCATGGTCCTTTTCTTGTTTGGTCTAATATATTTTGGGAGTACAGTCGCGTTACAAGGGAGGGTGTATTTTGCTAGATGATGCAGTATGTATGCCCTGTGTATAGGATTTACATGTCTTACATACATTGCACACAGAGAGAGAACACCCTGGTCCACTATCTCTCTGTAGAACACCCTTAAAAGCTCCTCCAACATTGAGGACAACATATAAGGAGCAGTGTACCTGAGAATCTAGCACTGCGGTGAGATATAACTCTTACCAGCAGCCTGTGTCTCTTCTCTTTCTCCCTCCTCCCCTCTCCATAGACTTATGGGCAGAAGCATCTGTGTCTCTTTCTCTGCTCCCACCTCCTGCATTACACAGTCTTGTATTGGCAGTGTGTCTGTGTTCTCTTTGCGCTCCCTCCACCTTCTCTCCCCTCCACTCCTAATAGACTTCTATGGGCAGGCAGTGAAGAGACACACTGCCACTTCCTGCAGTCCGTCTTTTCTGCTCTATAACTAGGGACGGACTGCTTGACAACAGGGGGTAGACGGCGGATTACAGGAAAGGAGACGCCTAGTGGTAGTAACTTCACACACAATTTGCATCGTTAAAATGACTTCTCTTTAACAATAGGTAAATTATAAAGCTGATATATATCCGGTATACATCAGATCAGCATAAGTTGTTAGAAAAGGAAGTGTCAATTTAAATGCATAAATATATTATATTTTATAAAACGCAAATACAGTAATATAACCCCCACATATTCCTATAACTGTTTGATATGTACTATAAATGATATACTTATTTTTGGTCAGTAATGAAGAAAAAAAAATGGTGTTTTGTTTTTTGTTGGTTTGTCCATCCAAAATTAATTGAATAAAAATTAAATGCTAACCTATACATAGCCCAAAATGGTCAGTGTAGAAACTACTCGTCATCCAAAAAACAAGACCCCATACAGCTATTGATGCAAATATAAATAATGTTTTTAGTTCTGGAACGCAAAGATTTAAAAAAAAAGGCTTGTGCTGTTGAGTAAAGTTCATTCAAAAACATTGTTAAAGGGAACTTGTCATCTACATAATGCTGCCCTCTCTGAGGGTAACATAATGTAGGGACAGACACGCTGATTTTAGTGCTCTGTCAGTTATTTGCTAAAGTAAAGCCGTTTTGGAGAACTTGCATTCAGAGCGCAACTAGTCCCGCTAGAAGAAGAGTCCGGCATATTCACGAGCTGCCGCTCCCTCCACCCATTTTCTGCTCATTGGCCGATGTATCCTTATTACTCTACATAGTAAGAAATCTGTCAATCAGCAGAGAGTGGGCAGATCTAGCGGCGGCTCATGAATGCGCCGGACTCTTCTCTGGCTTGGCTGGCCTGGCTCTGCAGTTAAAGTTCTTCAAAATGGCTTCACTTTAGCAAATACTGTAAGTGACAGACCTCTGAAATCATTGTGACTGTTCCTGCATTAATATAGCACCTATAGAAGAAATGTGCTCAACCCATATAGAGTAAAAAATACATAAATGTTATTGGTATACATTAAAAACAGATACACGTAAGAAAAAAAAAAAAAAAAAGAGTACAAATCACATAAAAACCAATGGTGAGTATGCAGGACAAAAAGATATGGTCACAAAAGGAGGGAAAGTAATTTTCCACAAACCACCAGACACCGTAATGGAGAAAAAAAATGACAGGATGTAAAAAGCCAAGCAAGGAGTAAAAAGGACAGTACGATACATATAGTACCAAAAGAAAATGGCCTGGCATTCCTAGTTAAGGAAAAAGGAGAACAAATGCTTAGACGCAAGTGCTTTGGAAAAGTGACCATGCTTACCCACCCGACGCGCATTTCGCTTGGAAAAGCTTAGTCTGGGGTCTGCGTCAGACTCTTCTCTGGCGGGGCTGGCCTCGCTCTGCAAGTAAGTTCTTCAAAACTGCTTTACTTTAGCAAATACTGTAAGCGACAGACCTCTGAAATCATTGTGACTTTCCCTGCATTAAGTTGCCCTCTCTGCATGTGTATGTGGATGGCAGGTTATCTTTAAATAAACATTACATGTGAAAACCGTATGAGATAAAACTATTTTCATTTAAATTTACTAGGACTTTTGGGTGCTGGCTTTACCAAGTTTGGCTGTGAAGAGAAGCTGAAATCTAATCCTCTACAGCACCTTTTTGAAGTAAGTTTTCTTTACAGCTATGTATTATAAAGTATGGATTTACTCTGATACATCTACTGTATAGCATTTATTTGTAATCAAGTTCTCCAATGAGTCCATTAGGTACATTGGGACCAAATGTATTAATTTGGTAATCCCATATGGTACCTATGGGCAAACTGTAATTTACTGCGGACCATGGGATTTACAGACAGTCCTGAAGATCATAGGCTATAATAATAATAAAAACAATATTCCACGTCTTATTAGAACACTAGCTTTTTCTGATATTTTTTTAAAAAAAGTATTAATTTAGCTTCTCAATATATTTTATATTTATTGCTCAGGTATATGTGGAAGTCAATGCAGCAGCGGAAAAAGATGAAGAAATGAAACAGTCAGCCCAGGAATTTATGAGCAAACTTGAGAGTGGACATCCACAAGCTCTTTCTTTATGGACACACTTCAGAGGTTTGAGTATTGAAGAATATGCTAAAGTCTATAAGGTATAGTATATGTTTAGTAAAGGGGTATGCCAAACTCTGACATTTATGACATATCCACAGGATATGCCGGAAATATCTGATAGATGTGAGTCCCAGCTCGACTGTTTCTGCAACTCACATAGAAATAAACTTCTCCATTCATTCTGCGCCTGGAGGCGGTGGCTGCCTCACCCGGCAAGGCAGGGGTCGGGTGACCCCTGTTCTGGAGATAGGTGTGGATCCCAGAGTTGGGACCTGCATCTATCAGACATTTATGGCATATCCTGTAGCGTTACATGCTGACAATTCAAATGAATAACCATCTATGTAATGCATGGACGTGCAAGGTCCGCTAGAGCCGGATCATAGAGGGATTTCCTAATAGGACATATGGACGTGGGCTGTCTTCATCAACTTCCCCGCAATGGAAACTGAAAAGGCAGAAAGACCCTCACATCCAAAGACTTTTTCTTTTTTTGCAGTATCTTTCTAGTCCTAGTGAGGAATTGGAAATAAATTAAGACAGATGTAAAAATACTTCCGTTACAACTTGTACTTAAATATTTAATAATGTCATGTCTGATGATTTTACTGTCAATCATTTGTCTATTTCAGCGACTTGGTGTACAATTTGATGAGTATACTGGCGAGTCCTTTTATAGAGAGAAATATCAAGATATCTTGAATCTTTTGCGAAGCAAAAACATTCTAAAGATTACCAAGTATGACTTGCTAGTAATGTTTGTTTTTTTTTGGGCAAATTAACATGTTCAGGTTTTATTGAACAAAATAAGAAAAAACCTTTTCATTTCTGCTATATCACCCCATAGATATTTTGGTGAGCCGCTTTCTATAAGGGCATTAAATTAATGAAAAATGCATATTGCATGTCGTTTTGTGGATAGCTGCCTAGTGTTCGTAAAGCTGACTCACTGTGTGGACA
The DNA here is from genome assembly GCF_050947455.1 of Rhinoderma darwinii. Taxonomy (NCBI): domain Eukaryota; kingdom Metazoa; phylum Chordata; class Amphibia; order Anura; family Rhinodermatidae; genus Rhinoderma; species Rhinoderma darwinii. The sequence continues at coordinate 207,966,936 of NC_134690.1, read as the reverse complement.
GTGCCAGGCTGCGTAGGGGCACACCCCATGATAGACCAGGGGAATGGTAACACCCAGCTGGCAATTTATTCATACATTTCCAGGAGGAATAAGAGAGCAACGGCACAATGCAGAGCTCCAAAAAAGATGTAACAGAATTTTTGTAATTAGTTAATTCACGTGTTTACTTAAACAGACATCTCCGGAGAGATGGTAGGTCCTCTTTAAATGGGGCAGCATGTTTCTATGACAGATCCGCTTTAAGAGCTAACAAAATTTATTAGAGGCATTTCTTTGGGGACAAATTTCTAACCAATTTACAATAATTTAACTTATTTATAAGCAATTCTTAAGGCTGCTCGTTCACGTAGCGATTGTGCCGCAGTAATTGCTGTGCGTCCGAGAACTGTGCGGCAAAAAAATGCAAATGGTTTACAGAAAATAGCCGCAGTTTTGCTGCGAATGCAGGTAAAGCACATAAAAGGCATGTGCTTCACCTGTCCTTGCTGCGAAACATTGTGTGGTCTTTGCTACACGTGGTTTTCGACCGCATGACAATTACTCCGGCACAACCGCTACCTGTATGAGCAGCCTTGAAAACCTCCACGAATTCATTCACAATCAAATCGTGTAATCGGGTGATGACTGTTTAGTCTTTCTATTTCAGAGAGGGTACTGGAGTGGTAGACCTGACCGAAAATGGAGACTTGTCTGCTTTTTCAACAGTGATGCGTAGCGATGGTTCATCTCTGTATATTACAAGGTGTGAATATTAATTCAATGCTTATTCAAAATAGTGCTTGTCACGTTTTTACAGCTTAACTTTGTAATGAATGCGCCCAAAGTAGCAAACAAAGTTTTCATTTTGAGTAAATGGTGACGATAGGACGCACACCCCATTTGCATTATATTCTGTTCACCGAGTTTCTCATATATATTCAGTTAAATGTGGAAACTGCTTTTTTTGTTCCTTGCCATTCATTTCCAGAGATCTAGCTGCTGCAATTGACAGAATGGAGAAATACAATTTTGACGAAATGGTATATGTGGTATGTATTTAGTTTATCTGCATTGTGAAAAGTGTTTTATTTAGGGTCTGTTCAGACATTGCAGGATTGCGGTAGACTTGTGGTGCGGATTCCACACCACAAACTCGCAGAAATTTACAGTAAAGTGAAAAATTCAAATGAGCATGCTGCATTTTTTTTCAATTATTTTGTGGAAAAGCCACAGATCCCAACTTTGTATATCACACATTTTAATGCACGTGGTGAAATGTGTAGCATATGCGCAGCACCATCCACCGCAAAATCCAAATGTAACACATACAGAGTTTGCCATGCATTTGCAGTGTAATCCACAACAGAAAAACGTAGCCGTGTGTGAACATAAACTTATTGATATCCAAGTGCATCCATATTAGTTGTCACTTTGAAGTCTCAGCAGTTTGATAGAAAACCTTTTTAAATCCTGCAATAATACAACTTACGAGATTGTTTAGCTAAAAATTATTGTCTTTTGTAGAGATCTTTGCATTATTACTTAATGTAGGGAATAATTAAATATCAGCTACTAAAATTAAATCTAGTTTTCTCTGTAATCATTGGGGGACAAAACACCATAGGTATATGCTCCTGCCCCTAGAAGGCGACACTAGGTAGGAAAGTCTTTGCTCCGCCCAGGCAGGCCATACCCTTCCCACAGACACTGGCTAATTCAGTTTTGAACCTCGCGTCGTAGGAGGCAGACATGACCTAATACTCAGGTCTGCTGCTATTTTTAAGTTTTCTTTCTTTCTTTCCTGTTGCCTTATTCACACGAACGTATTTCACATCCGTGTGCTGTCTGTTTAACCCCTTCATGACTGCCATACAGCTATATACGTTCCAACTGCCGATGCACTGTGCAGTTGTCACGTATATAAACGTTGACAGCCTGGAACGGGTTTAATGAGCAGCGCTGCACTCTCATGTCGGCCAGGGGCTTTGAAAGCCCCGGAATACACCCCCACTGTAGATAGCGCCACCCAAAACCCCCACAAAACCCTTTGTAGATAACGCCACCTAAGTTCCCTCCAGCATCGGAATTCCCCTCCTAGAGGGAGCCCCCCCCCCTGCTGTAGATAGCATTGCATCCTCCACTGTAGATAGCAGTGGACAGTGACGTTAAGTGGCGCTCTCTAGGAGCGGAATCCCCGGCCGACACTCTGGCCGGGGATTCCGCTACTGGAGAAGCCCCTGGTGTCGCTATCCATATATGGACAGTGACGTCAGGGGCTACTCTTGGAGCGGAATCCTTGCTCTGGCAGGGGATTCCGCTTTTAGAGTTCACCCCTGATGTCACTGTCCATATATGGACGGAGACATCAGGGGCTCCCTGTAGGAGCGTAATCCCCGGCCAGAGGGATTCGTTCCTACAGGGAGCTACAGTGGTGCTATTTACATTTACAGGGGGTGGCGCTATCTGCAGGTAGGATGTTGCTAAATACATGGGGGATGTTGCTATCTTCAGGGGGGGGTGGCGCTATGTGCAGGGGGTGACACTATATACAGGGGGTGTGGTGCGATCTACGGAAGGGTGCGCTATACAGGGGGTGTGGCACTATACATGGGCACTATGGCATTATATTGGCACTACCTACCGGGGACACTGTGGTGCTATCTACATGGGCACTGTGTGTGGCACTATGTGGGCACTATCTACAGGGAGAACTGTGGCACTATGCCACTATTTACAATGGGAACTATCTATGTGGGCACTGGCACTATCTACTGTGGTATTGCGTCACTATCTACATGGGCACAGTGGTGTTTTCAGGGGGTTAGGACAAGAAAAAACCCTTAACTATTAAAATTCATCCGTTGTTTTTTAGCGTCCATGAAAAACGGATGGCAAATGCCAGTTAAAAATGGTCAGACGGTCGGGAAATGCATTCAAATTTGAGGCACATTGATTCAAAACCGCCATAAAAAACTGACCGTTGATCCGTTGTTTACTGCCATTTTTTTCATTGTCGTGTGTGTATAGCCTTATAGCCCTCTTCACTCTCCCCTCACAGCGATCCAGGGTGACGGAGAAAGATGAAGACTAAGGGTATGTTCACACGGCAGCGTCTGTATCGGCCGAAATTACGGGGCTGTTTCCAGGAGAAAACAGCCCTGTCATTTCAGCCGTAACGGCATGTGCAGGCGCTTGAACGCCGTGTCCATTACGGACGTAACTGGAGCTGGTTTTCCATGGAGTCCATGGAAAACTGCTCCATTTACGTCTGAAGAAGTGACATGACACTTCTTTGGCGCGGGCGTCTATTTACGCACCGTCTTTTGACAGCGACGCGTAAATATACGCCTCGTGTGTACAGACAAACGTCAGCCCATTGCTTTCAATGGGCAGATGTTTGCCAACGCTATCGAGGCGCATTTTCGGACGTAAATCGAGGCGTAAAACGCCCGAATTACGTCCGTAAATAAGCCGTGTGAGCATACCCTAATTGTTGCAGATATATACATAAATGTGTGTAAAAAAATTACAAAAAAAGTGTTTTTTTCACATGTTTTTCTGATTTGTTTGCTCATAATAAAAATTGAAAAAACACAATATTAATTAAACTAATCTAGAAAATGAAAGCCTTGTACGTCTTGTAAAAAAACAGTGTAAAAATAGTTGTGATATTCAAAGCGGTTGCAAAGATATTATCGTTTAACGTAGTGCATATCAGAAATGGAAGATTTGACCTGGACACAGAAGCATCAATGACCCTTGGTCATGAAAGGGTTAAATAACAGACAGGACACTGACCAATGCAATTAAATAGGGCTATTTACACATCCGTGTTATTTTTCAGAGAGCTTGTGTCTGTTGCGAGAAACTCCCTGCATGTCCTATTCTGGTCCGTTTTTGTGAACCACTGCGCCCATTTAGGTCAATGGGTGCGTGAAAATAACGGACAACAGACACGACATCTATTTTGCTGTTGTCCGTTTTTCACGGACAGTTGCTAAGTACATAGAAAAATAAATAGATGAAACCAGAAAGTGGCCGGGAAATATGGATGCCATATGTGCATAAAACACGGACACACGGTACCGCACATGGACATACACATGGAAGTAAAATGGTCAGTTTTTTTACGGACGCATATCAGATAAGCTTGTTTGAATGAAGCCTTAGTGGGCTTTCAGCCTATTTACAGTCTGTCAACACCCTGCGGGTGTTGGGAAACCAGGCAGTGCTCTTTTTCTCCCACTCCGCCGATCACCTATTTTATAGTTTTTGCTTCCGCAAACTGAGTACCACTATTTGTGCAAGGTTACTGAGGAGGTGACCCTGTGCGCACCCGAAGAAGTCGGAGGGTAAGTATGTTCCCATCCCCACCTGTGTTTCTGCTACTTTCTGGGAAAGTGCTGCGAGTCTCTTTCTATAGGGGCTGTTTATTGTTGGGAAGGTTTCTTCTCTAGGGGTGTTTCTATGGGATTAGTCCCTACTTCTTTACCTCTGGAGCTTTTCTTGTCCTTAACAGGTGGTTGCCGTTCTTGCCGCACGTCCTGCCATTGCTGCCTTGGCTTTCTAATCTTGCCCCAGGCTTGTGTGGCCTAGGCCGCAGTTTTCTATGTTTTGACTCGGCTCCCATCTGTCAGGTGTTACTTTTCAGCCTATGACCTCCCTCCTCGTGTCTGCTCTTGATTAGAGGAAGACCTTCTTGGGGACAGGGCTTAGGTCTCCTGACCGGCTCCATTTTCAAAACTGTCTCGAGTACTTCAGCCCTGCTACAACTTATTTTCTGGTGCCATCCTTCTTCTGTCTTCATCCACAGAGGTACACCGTTCCCAAGAGTCTGGTAGGCCAGCGCTTTGTCTGTATTATTTGTTTATTTCTTGTGCTTCCCCAGGGGTTCATTTTCTTCTCCAGATATTACTGTTTGTTTTATTATTGTCTGGTTTTTGCATTCGCTTGGGTGAGCAAGCCCTATTCAGTATGGGGGAAGCCGCTGCATTGCAGCATCCTATCTGGGAGCACCGCAGGAGTTAACTGAACTCGCTTCTCAGGTTATCCATGCTTCAAATTTTCTTCTTGAGGCAGCTGGTTTCAATGCCCTTCTTATGTGAATTCTATTGCCATCTGGCGCTCGGTTTGGCTGAGATCTTAGGCAACGGTTAAAGTGTCCAAGAAGGTTCTGGTTGGCCTTCTCTTTGTGGGTGGCAGACCTTTTGGTGAATGTCTGTATGAGATTATTTCTGAGACTACAGACGGCAAGAGCTCTCTTTTATCTAAGAACCGCCCTCCCTGTATGCGTATTTTTCTCCGGTCGCACTATTTTCGCTCCTTTCCCAATGTCTCCTAGCGGAGATAATTTTCTTTCAGACCAGACAAGAGGACGAACCATACCAATGCCTCCAGACAGTCATCTTTCAAGCCTTGACCGGCTTGGCAGCCGCAGCCCGGCCCCAGGGGCCCTACTTTAACAAGTCACCTTCAGAATGAAGGTGTCCTAGCTTGCGGCGCTTGCGTATGTGGTTGATGACTACTTTCCTATCAGGAGACATGGCTTGCTTATGTGGATGACACTTGGGTTTGAGAGGTGGTGCCAATGAGATACAGGATAGAGTTTTTAAACTTCCTTCTGGAAGATTCTTTCTCTCTACTTTGCCTCATTCTCTGGAACAAGCTTTTGCTTTTTCCCAGGCAGTTTGTTCCCTTCTCATGTGGAAAGCTATTGTCCCAGCTCCAAGAAGGACAGGTCTCTTTGTCTACTCCTGGACTTGATGGTGTTGAACCATTTCATTCACATATGACGGTTTTGCATTGAAATCCTTCAGGTCAGACATTACTGGAACAGGGACAATTCCTCTCTTCTATCGACATTTGCAATGAATAGCTCCATATCACCATCGCAAGAACCACACAATGTTTCCCTTCGTTTCATGAGGGGGTTCTCTACATTTCCAATTTATCGCTCTCCCTTTTGGACTTGCCACATCTCCTTGGGTCAGAGAACTTTGGCTTTTCATTCTCGGGTGAAGACTTTTTTTGCAGGGGGTGGCTCATATGGTCCCTCCTTTTAGACCTCCCATTGAGCCTTGGGATCTTCATTCAGTTTTCAGAGCTTTTCAAGTAACTCCTATCAAACTTTTGAGACCTCTCGTTGCATCTCCTCTCCTGGAAGGTAGCTTTTCTGGTGGCCATCATCTCCAGCAGGCGGGTTTCGGAATTTGTATCGTATCCTGGAATTTCTCCCATTTTTTTTTTTAGTTTTGTACCAGGGTTTCGGAACTTGCTGCCTTGTCCTGCAAGTCATCTTTTATGGTCATCCATAAGGATAAGTTAGTTCTCAAGACATTGTTCTCCCTTCTTTTAGCCCCTCTCCATCTCATCTGAGGGAACGGGCTTCACTTTGCCCAAATTTGGTAAGAACAGTCTGAATCTGTCTAGCGCTCTTTCTTTTCCTTTTTTTATTTTTTTTGCAGCATCCAAGGCGACTTGAGTGTTGGATTCAGTCTGTAATTTTGGAAATCTATCGGTCCAAGGGTAAAAATCCTCCAATTAGAGTCCACCACAAGGGCTATTGGTCACTCCTGGGCTGTCAGGCATTAAGCTTCAGTTGTTTAGATCTGTCACCTGGGCTTCTGTCCACGCTTTCACAAAATTTTACCAAATTCATACTATGGCCTCTTCTGGTGCCAGTCTAGGTCGCAAAGTGTTGCACGCAGCTGTGTGTTAGGCAGGTCGCATGGCTGTACTTTTAATTTAGTTTTTTTCCACCCTCTGAGACTGCTTTAGGACATCCCATAGTTTTGTACCCCCCTCTAATGATTAATGAGAAATAGATTTTAGGGTGAGTACAAAAATATTGTTCCTTTCTTTTGATCGAAACAATACTTGAAAAATAAAATAAATAACATATATTCTATGATCCAGCTTTACTTTACTCTCAATAGCTGACAGTATGTTTGACAGGTATGTACCATGTGCAACGGTCGTACAAAAGAAGATTCAATTGATCATTTGTTCTGAGATAATGAAAGAAGTGTACATAAATCAGTAGTACATCATGATGAGTGCAGAAAATTAAAGAAAAGCTGATACCAGAGTAAAGGATAATTGGCTCTAATTCCTAATTGTGACCGTTCTTTTTATTAGTTCCATGCTGACATTTGTAAATAACATGTTGTATTTTCCTTGTATCTTATCTGTAGACAGATAAAAGTCAACAAACTCATTTTCAAAATTTGTTCAAAATATTGAAGATGCTTGGAAAAGACCAAGTAGACTGGTGAGCTCCGTAATATATTTCTTTGTAGTTTTGTATAGATAACGCCTTTTAAGCTGTCCATAGACATGAGATTTAAATTGCACTTCAGACACATGACATATCGATTATCCGGCTGTACTTTCCGGTAGGGTTGCACGATGCATCGAAACTTCCATACTGTGCACTCTCAAACGGTTCGATACCGTTATTTAATGTATTTCTATACTAAGCTGTGCGGCCGCACAGATAAGCATTGTAACTCATGAATGTAGTGAGAGCGGGGGCTGCGGTTGTGTAATGCAGCCATTGCCCCGCTCCCGAGTCCTGACAAGTGCACGCGGTCAGCATGAGGTGATGCGATAAATTGTCATATTCTTACTGACTACTGGCCCAACAAAAACTGATGTGACTAATTGGCTTTGGTTTATTAGTTGTTTGCATGAAAGAATGCACCCAACAGTTGAGCTACAAAAAGTCTATGTGCCCTACTGATCAACTTAATTCTATCAAAGAAATACATACTATATTTTTAAATACAGCCATTTATATAAAAAAAAGTTGTTCAAATTAAGGTAACGGTATATCAAATATGTCAGATTAATGGAAATCTGGCAGCGTGGACACCTACCCCTGACAACACCCAACCTGATTAGGGCTCAGTCTTGCTTTCAGTGGAGAGGGGAACATGCATGTGTTGTTCCTTTCTGTTGAAATTATTAAAGGCTATGTAAACCTTTGCAAAGCAAATTATTATTATCTTTTTTTAATAAAAAGGTGTATCCGTTTTGTTTGGTGCAACTTTACAAATATTTTTTTTAAAATCATTTTTACTTTTATAGATACAGCTGCTCTATAGCTTAGATGTGATAGTTTGCAGGTGGATCCTGCTTGTCAGAGACCTGCTGGACCCGATGTCACTGAACCCGTCAGGTCCGCAGAACTGACTGATTCAGTGAATTGCGCTAGATACAGCTGCTCTGTAAAGAAAATACAGAGCAGCTGTATCTCAAAAAGTAAAAATAATTTTTAATAAAATGTATTTGTAAAGTTGCACCAAACACACTGATACACCTTTTTATATAAAAAAACAAAAATTTACTTAAAAGGGTTTACATAGCCTTTAATGTTGTGTGAACAACATTAATAAGGACATAGTCCTCCCTTCTTTCTGCCCTTCCCAGTCATTTACATGCTCCTACTCCCTTTTTGTTCTTCCTGAAATCCGCACAAAGTTTTGGTGGCTGTAAAGGCTACCATTGCTCATTTGATTCAATCTGTGCTCTTGGAAACCTATCGGTCCAAGGGTAACGGTCTGCCCCATCGAGTTACTGCCCATTCTGAGAGGGCTGCCAGTACGTCCTGGGCGGTACAGCACCAAGCTTCAGTTTCTTAGTTTTGCAAGGCTACTAACTGGGCTTCGGTGCACACAGTTTACAAATTTCTACCAGATTCAATCCTTGGCTTCCTCTGATGCCAGTCTGGATTGCAAGGTGCTCCAAGCTGCTGTGCTTTAAGGCCAGTCGCACGGCTATTTTATTTTTGTCCACCCTCTGGGACTGCTGGTACCATGGTACTTTGTCGCCCAATGATATTAACGAGAAAATTGGATTTATGTACTCGCCGTAAAGTTCATTTTCTTGTTGAATTAAATTGGGGACACAGATCCCGCCCTCGTTGTTTCCAGGCCTGGTTCTTGTTCATTTGTTGGTTGTCTGGCGAGGTCGTGGACACATTTTTGTTTTCTTTTCCTACTGCTTCTGTACAAGCTAAATAAGCCAGTGTCTGTTGGAAGGTATGCTTGGGTGAAGCCAACACTTTTTTCCTAACCTATGTCAGCCTCCTAATGGCAAGGGCCTTCTTTACCTATAATGCTGTATCCCTAATGAAAATAAATTTTTCGGTGAGTACAAATATCAATTTTTTTGTCTGTAGTTAGTGGCTGTATAATGTAAAGTAATTCAGTTCTATATATTATTCTTATTTTTTTTCTTATTAATATTATTAATAATTATAATCATAATATAATATTAAAATATCGATATTTTTTAGGGAGAGCAAAGGCTGGGCAGCATACAATAAAGGTTAACCCCGTCTGGTATTTTCTAGTCTAGAAATGCATATGCCATAACTGAGATGTTCAAAATTGTATGTTTAGTGTATATTACAGATGTTCTTAAATGGCAGCTGGTGGGTAGGGTAGGTAACACATAGTCAGAAGAGGATATTAAGAGGTTAATTTGTCAATGTTGCATATTTATATCTGATTCACTTAAATCCCCTGTATATGATTATTTAACTTGGGGGATAAAAGGGCAAGCCCTAAGAGTCTGTGGGTGGTTCAGACGGTCCTGACGTGGAGTCCCTGCTCTGGTTAGATCAAGCTTGGTCAGAAAGGAGAAATTGCTGCAGCTGGATCTACGCGAACCTTGTTCTTTTGTATACTCGCTAAAGGTGGGAGGATGTTACGCTTGGTTCCTACCGAGCAGTAGAGATGGGATCTTTGTGGGAGAATGCAGACAGAGCCCCAGGACAGCATAGCGAGGTGTGTCTATAGCCCTGTGGAAGATTGTATCTGCACCCTATTACTTCATCACAATGTATTTTTCCCATTGAACTGTTTCCTTCTCTTAGCTGTAAGCATGTTATGTTTGGGCGAGTACAGGGGATGCAGACAAGAAGAGGGGATGTGATTTTTCTGGAAGACGTACTGGATGAAGCACGTGCGAGGATGCTGCAAAATATGGCTAAAGCTGAAAGTAAGACTGCACAATTTAATTATTCAATGAAAATAACATTTGGATGATTTAGTGGTCTATGGAAGAATACTGAGAGTTGGCTACATTTACCGTTTCCCATCACTGTATGCAGAGATTAGTGGCCCCAGCCTTTCAAACATTCCATCTCTGTATCAAATCATTCTGCTAATAAGGACGACTCGATACGGGTCGTGAAAACGGGCGCCGATCGACATAGCACGTCGATCGGCATTCGTTAGCGCCATTTACATGGAGCAATTGTCGATAATGTATGGGGACAAACGATCGTTTCTATAATCATTTGTCCTTATGCGTTTGCATCATGGTAGTAGCACATCTCCCTCCTTACACAGGAAGATATGCTACTGACTAGCGGCCATTTTTTGGTACGCATAAAAGATGCGTTCAGTTGATAAATGAGCGTTTGCTCGTTCATCGGCTGATCACTGCCCTGTTTACTCAGGACAATGAGCGGGAACAATCGATCGTACCAGCAACTGTACTACATGAAATCTTTGACCGGTTGAGGACAACCCACTATGTATATATATATATATATATGTACACGTATATACGTCACGGGTTTAAGACTGCTGCCTGAGCAATCTGGCAGTTGAATGTTGGGTGCTCAGCAGTCAGAAACTGCCTGGGACTCCGGAGAGAAGATAGAAGTAGTCTTTGCCGCTTGTCTTCTCTGTACTCGTGTACAGAGCGCTCAATGAGTACAGTAGAAAAGTATGGTATAAAAAAAAATTAAATAATAATGTCCCTCATAGGTCTTTTTTGACCCTTGAGGGACAGGCCATAATAAAAAAAATTTACACACAAAATACCTTGGCCCCCCCCAAAAATGCTCCTCCTGAAACTCAAAATCATTGTTGTGAGGGTATGTTCACATGCTGAGTCAAAAACGTCTGAAAATACGGAGCTGTTTTCAAGGAAAAACAGCTCCTGATTTTCAGACTTTTTTTAAGACCCTCGCGATTTTCGCGTAGTTTTTGGAGCGGTTTTCTATAGAGTCTATGAAAAACGGCTCCAACAACGGCTGAAGAAGTGACAAGCACTTCTTTTTCGCGCCGGAACAGCCCGTCGGAACAGCCCGTCGGAACAGAATGCCGTTTTCCCATTGAAAACAATGGGCAGATGTTTGGAGACGTTCTGCTTTCGATTATTACGGCCCGAAAAATGGCCGAAAATAGGCCGTGTGAACGTACCCTTACGCTAGCCATGATCAAATTACCCTAAAATAGAATGTAATATATCAAAATTTACGGGAGACTGACTGTATCAAGTAAAGTTTTATTCTGAAGTAACACTATATTATTACTAGAAAAGATGGCTAAAAAATAAAAAATATCTCAAAAATCACGTCGCCAGCTTAACAAATAAAAAAATTAATAGCGGGTTTAACGAACGCGTGCTAAAAATGGCTAAACGGTACTTGTTCCTGAGACGGTTAAAATAAGTACTAAATTATGTGGCATGGTGAGGTATATAAAGTGTTTCAATCGCGGATTAAGCTCAATAGATAAATGTACTACTGTATTGCTTTTTGTTTTCTTCAACAGCAAGTAAAACCACTGAAGACCCAGCTGATACTGCAGAGAAAATAGGCGTTGCTGCTCTTATTATACAGGTAATGTATACCCTTATTTAACGCTTTAATAACCAGTAATTGTTATATCGATCGTTGGCGGGTGCTTGATCCGGATATATCCGTCACTGTGTTCTCTTGGGTACTGTTCAGTGTACCCACGAGATTGCAGTCTGAGCGCGGCTGTACCGCACAGCCATGTTCCTGCCAAAATTGGAGCCAATTCTAGCGATTAGATATAGCGTTGCGATACTGTTCTGCGTGTTAAAAAAAATACTTACTAATTTTTCCACCCATTGTCACAGTTTTGCAATGTGGTTAGTAGCAGCACAGTCTTTACAGTTACAAGATGTGTTTTTAAAATTTTTCACCTGTAAAAACCGTGCAGCCTATAACCACATAGGAAAAAACGAGGGTAAAACACTTGCCGTTTTGCCGTAGAGTTATTGACTGTGCGCCACACTATCGCAAAGTGTGAACACATCCAAAGAAGTAATGGAAGGTGAAGTATTTAACCCCTTCCCGACATTTGTCGTAAGTATACGTCATGGAAAGCCAGCGCTTCCCGCAAAATGTCGTATACTGAAGACAAATGGACGGCACCGGCTCAGAAGCTGTCGGTGCCATCATCCCCGGATGTCCGCTGTACCTTACAGCTGACACCCTGCTGTAATGGCGGGGACCGAAGTCCGCTTCGATCCCAACCATTAATCCCTTAAATGCAACGGTCAAAAGCGATCGCTGCATTTAAGGTGTTTGCAGCTCGTCGGCACCCAGCAATGAAATCGCTGGGTTGTCGGTGGCTGCAATGGCCTAATTGTGGCCTCCCGGTCTGCCTAGTACAGAAAAGGCGAGGCCTAAAAGGCTTCCGTAGCCGTCGGCAAGATTGCTCAGGAGATGAGCCGGTGTCACCAGCGGTGGATGTCGGCTGTATGTTACAGCTGACATCCACCTGTAATGGCAGGAACCGGAACTAGCTCCGATCCCTGCATCTTTGTGGTTGTCAGCAGATCGGCAGCTCTGCCCTGCAATCGCAGGGCTGCCGACTGCTACTATGGCAACAGGAGACCTAACAATGGCCTCCTGCTCTGCCATTACGGAAGCCAATTCGGCTTGCTGTCAGTGAATGACTGACAGATGTAATACATTGCACTACATAGGTAGTGCAATGTATTAGAAAAAAAATTAAACAGTTGGACCTTCAAGTCCCCTAGTGGTACTAATTGTGTAAAAAAAAGTTGTAAAAAATAATAAAAGTTTCATGTAATAAAATAAAATGAGATCATTTCCTCAAGGGGTGTAGTTTCCTAAATGGGGCCACTTGTGGTGGGTTTCCAGTGTTTTGTGGCGCTCTTTCCCTTCTAAGCCCTGCCGTGTCTCCAAACAGCCGTTTATTACCACATATGGGGTATTGTTTTACTCGGGAGAAATTGATTCACAAATGTTGGGGTGTTTTTTCTACTTTAGTCCTTGTAGAAATGACAAATTTAGCTAAACCTACATTTTCTTTGAAAGAATGTAGGTTTTCATTTTCACGGCCTAATTCCAATAATTTCTGAAAAAAAACCTGTGGGGTCAAAATGCTCACTATACCCCTAGATAATTTCTTTGAGGGGTGTAGTTTCCTAAATGGGGTCACTTCACTTTTGGGGGATTTCCACTGTTTTGGCCCTGCAGGAGCCCTTCAAACCTGACATGTTGCCTAAAATATATTCTAATGAAAAGGAAGCCCCAAAATCCACTCCTTTTTGCTTCTGAGGCCGGTGCTTCAGTCCATAAGCACACTAGGGCCGCATGTGGGATATTTCCTAAAACTGCAGACTCTGAGCAATAAATATTGAGTTGCGTTTCTCTGGTAAAACCTTCTGTGTTACAAAAAAAAGGATTAAAAATGAATTTCTGCAAAAAAAAATTATGAAATTTGTAAACTTCACCTCTACTTTGCTTTAATTCCTGTGAAACGTCTAAAAGGTTAAGAAACGTTCTAAATGCTGTTTTGAATACTTTGAGGGTATGTTCACACGATGAGAGGCATTTACGTGTGAAAAGACAGACTGTTAACAGCTGCCTCGTTTCAGACGTAAATGCTCCTCCTCGCATTTTGCGAGCCGTCTGAGACGCTCGTAAATCTTGAGCTGTGCTTCATTGAGTTCAATGAAGAACAGCTCAAATTACGTGGCAAAGAAGTGCCCTGCACTTCTTTGCCGAGGCAGTCCATTTACGCGTCGTCGTTGGACAGCTGTCAAACGACGATGCGTAAATGACAGGTCGTCTGCACGGTACGTCGGCAAACCCATTCAAATGAATGGGCAGATGTTTGCCGACGTATTGTAGCCCTATTTTCAGACGTAAAACGAGGCATAATACGCCTCGTTTACGTCTGAAAATAGGTCGTGTGAACCCAGCCTCAGGGTGAAGTTTTTAAAATGGGATGACTTATTGGGGGTTTCGTATATATAAGGCCGTCAAAGCCACTTCACAACTGAACTGGCCCCTGTAAAAATAGCCTTTTGAAATTTTCTTGAAAATGTGAGAAATTGCTGCTAAAGTTCTAAGCCTTGTAACGTCCTAGAAAAATAAAATGATGTTCAAAAAACAATGCCAATCTAAAGTAGACATATGGGGTATGGTAATTAGCAACAATTTTGTGTGTTATAACTGCCTGTCTTACAAGCAGATACATTTAAATTTAGAAAAATGCTAATTTTTCACAAAGTGTTGGTGTTTTTCACAATTAAATACTTAATGTACCGAGCAAATTTTAACAGTATCATAAAGCCCAATGTGTCGCGAGAAAACAATTTCAGAATCGCTTGGATAGGTAAAAGCATTCCAGAGTTATTACCACATAAAGTGAAATATGTCGGATTTGAAAAATGAGGCTCAGGAAAGTCAAAAGTGGCCAAAGTGGGAAGGGGTTAACAACATGGAATAAGGGCCTGTTCACATCACCGTTCGCTTTCCGTTCCGGGCTTCCGTCGGAGGTTTCCGTCGGATGAACCCCGCAGCGGAAAGTGAAACCACAGCTTCCGTTTCAGTCATCATCGCTAATGGTTTCCGTTCGTCACCATTCCGGCAGGTTTCCGGTTTTCAGACTGAATCAATAGCGGAGTCGACTGACGGAACCTCAGATGGAACTCCGGAACGGAAAGCGAATGGTGATTTGAACAGGCCCTACCAGACCTTGTCCGTCTCCACAGTGAGATCTAAGGAATAATAGGGTTAGGATATATTCACAAGACAGTGAAAAAAAAAATGTCTATTAAAAACTGATCAACTGTTCGTTTTTCATGGTCGTTTTGCATCAGTGTGTCTCTAAATTTTCATCCATTTCCAGTCCGTCTGAAAATGGATGTCAAACAGCCATTAAAAACGGACAATCAGTTTTTCATGGCCGTTACAAAAACTGATGAATTTCATTGGTCAGGCTTTTTTTGTCCCAACCCCCTGAAAACACCAAAAGGAAGGTCACATGTTCACCTAGACACTATTTACAGCCTCCTGTATATGATGCCACCCACCTCCCTGTATATGATGCCACACACCTCCCTGTATATGATGCCACACACCTCCCTGTATATGATGCCACACACCTCCCTGTATATGATGCCACACACCTCCCTGTATATGATGCCACACACCTCCCTGTATATGATGCCACACACCTCCCTGTATATGATGCCACACACCTCCCTGTATATGATGCCACACACCTCCCTGTATATGATGCCACACACCTCCCTGTATATGATGCCACACACCTCCCTGTATATGATGCCACACACCTCCCTGTATATGATGCCACACACCTCCCTGTATATGATGCCACACAGCCCCGATGTATGATTCCACACAGCCCCGATGTATATGATGCCACACAGCCCCGATGCATATGATGCCACACAGCCCCGATGCATATGATTCCACACAGCCCCGATGCATATGATGCCACACAGCCCCGATGTATATGATTCCACACAGCCCCGATGTATATGATGCCACACAGCCCCGATGTATATGATGCCACACAGCCCCGATGCATATGATGCCACACAGCCCCGATGCATATGATTCCACACAGCCCCGATGCATATGATGCCACACAGCCCCGATGCATATGATGCCACACAGCCCCGATGTATATGATGCCACACAGCCCCGATGTATATGATGCCACACAGCCCCGATGTATATGATGCCACACAGCCCCGATGTATATGATTCCACACAGCCCCGATGTATATGATGCCACACAGCCCCGATGTATATGATGCCACACAGCCACGATGTATATAATTCCAGTAAAGAAGGGAGGAAACCTCCAGCTCACCAGTTTGATGCGTCTCCAGACTCCGCTCGGATCCCCGCTACGGCTTGCGGTGTGCAAATAGAAGAACTGATCCAGCGCTGAGTCGTACTTTGGATTTAAAAAGGAAGCAGTATTCCCACCTTTATTGGGGTATTGAAATAAAATTGAAGGGAGACGCAGTCCCAAGACGTGTGCGGATAGTAGGCGGTTTGCCCTGGCCTACGCGTTTCAAGCACGAGCTGTGCTCTTACTCATGGCAAATAGAATTGAGTAATGAGTAAGAGCACAGCTCGTGCTTAAAACGCGTAGGCCAGGGCAAACCGCCTACTATCCGCACACGTCTTGGGACTGCGTCTCCCTTCAATTTTATTTCAATACCCCAATAAAGGTGGGAATACTGCTTCCTTTTTAAATCCAAAGTACGACTCAGCGCTGGATCATTTCTTCTTTTCTTGTATATAATTCCACACAGCCCCGATGCAGATGATGCCACACAGCCCCGATGTATATGATGCCACACAGCCCCGATGTATATGATGCCACACAGCCCCGATGTATATGATTCCACACAGCCCCGATGTATATGATTCCACACAGCCGACATGAATGCCCTACATACTCACTGATGCAGAGCTGTCTTCTAATCTGGTCACTAGTCTCACGGGATCTGTGAAGGCAGCGCGATTACATCATCGCGTCACCTTCGCAGAACCCGTGAGACTAGTGACCAGACCAGAAGAAGTCGGCGCTGCGTTGGTGAGTATGTGTCGGCGCGCCGCCGATAGCCAGCAAGGGAACTAGTAGTTCCCTTGCAAATCCCCATGACACAGATCCGTTTTTAACGGTTGTTCCATGTATTGACAGCCGTTAAAAACAGATCCATAGACTTCTATGGGGGCCATCAGGCCGTTAAAACAGCCAAAAATAGGACACATCCTATTTTTTGATTGGCATTATTCACGGGGCGTTAAAAAAACGGCCGTGTGAATACACCCATAGAACATCATTGTTCTTAAAACGGCCGTGTGAATACACCCATAGAACATCATTGTTCTGAAAACGGCCGTGTGAATACACCCATAGAACATCATTGTTCTGAAAACGGCCGTGTGACGGCCGTTAAAAGAATGGCTGTCACTCGGCCGTTTATCATTGTCGTGTGAATAAGGCCTACTGTGATGTTGTTTGTAGCCTGGAGGTTTGTTATAATTGATGGGTTGGTGTTGAAGAGGAAGAAATCTGAATGCGATTCTGATATCTTTGTCTTAGGTTATTGACATTTTTTCCCTACTTTTTCATACATTTTCAATATTTTAACCATTTGCTTATTAAAACCTCACTCCTATCTAATGTAAGGTCTGAGCTGTATCCCTGAAATAAAAAGATGTTCCCATGTAGTTTGCTAATTTTAATGTGTCTACGAAGGTCTGCACTGTGGTGTCCTTACACCACGGTTCAGGTACGTCTAGCTTGTTTTGGCTGCTGTTGCAAAGAACAGTAAACAATCCAGTATATCCGGCTAGTGTTACATGTATTGTATATATGGTTAAATATTCCTGAGACTTTTTAATTAGACTCTTCCCATTAAACAAGCATGCCCCAGCCATACACCTACATACCTGTGGCTTATTAATATGCATTACCTGTCATCCAATAAAACCGGAATGCTGTGTATGGTAAATCGTATCCTATTTGTTTTTATTTTAGGATTTTAAAGGCCAGCTTCAGGCAGATTACCGTTTCAGTTGGAATGACGCACTGCAAAGCTGTGGAGACACTGGTGTCTTTTTACAGTATACACATGCACGATTGCAAAGGTGAATTAGAAGTATTTACATTAGTTATAGATCTAGTTTTAAAAAAAAAAAATCTAGTTGTTATTTAATTATTATAAAATATGTCTTTAAACATTATTCCACAGTTATTTTTTTTACTAAAAAAACCGAAGCAAATTGAGTTCCGTAATCCACTGTAATTCTTCTTAAAATATACACAACTTTGATGCAAAATATTCTTGCTTGAACCCTCCCTAATAACCCCTGTTGTTAACAGCTTACTTACTCTTTGGAGTTCCAGAGAAGAAGAAGACTTCAATGCATCCTGTCTGCAGGAACCTTCTGCCATCGCCACATTGCAGCACCTTCTGAGGTAATTGTCCTTCATGCCGCAATTACTCACCATATCAAGAAGTATTTCCTTATTTATAAGGGTTGACAGAGAAGTGAATGGACGTAAAGAGAACAGTTAGTGTTTGTCAAAGAAACAGATAAGGAAAATACAAACTATTTCAATTTTATAAACATTTTCTGATGTCTTGCGCTTTTCTTAACTAATTTCTAGAATGTTTTTATCACCCATCTATTCTCCGTTGCCATTTGAGCACTTGCGTCTAAGGCAGGTAAATTAGCATCTTCCCAGTAACAAATAAAAAATTTAAAAAAAGAACTTTTAAGAGACTATTTAGCACTCATTCAGGGTAGAAAACGTTAAATCTAAATTTAATCGAAAATTATTCAAATCCATTAGTGTATTGGGCAATGCCAACATAAATTTACATACATATTGTAACCTTACTAAAACACTACCAAACTTCCCCTGGCCAGGGTAAGCAAAGTCTATAATCTAAGCAGGAATTCTACTCAACAGGTTATTATCACTCAAACGGTTGTAATGGACATAAAAAAATATATCATCTGAATAGTAGTCCTCGTAGTTGCCTTTTGAGCAGTTGCAGCAAACAATAAAGTATTACCAAATGTGAGAGGAGGGCAATATACTGTCCTTAATAAATCATTGTATGAGCACATACCACAGTGAAATTGGTGCAGCTTATGTCAGGCCTTATATTGTTCAGTTATAAACCCAACAGTGGTGTATCTGTAAGGGTAAACGCCCCGAAAAACAGCTGAAAATACGGGGGGGCTGAACGCCTCCAAACATCTGCCCATTGATTTCAATGGGAAAAATGGCTTTTCGTTCCCACGGGGCGTTTTCTTACGCGGCCATTTGTAAAAATGGTGCGTAAAAAAACAAGTGCATGTCACTTCTTGAGCCGTTTTTGGAGCCATAAGAAACGCATCAAAAAACGCTCGATGCTTAAAAAAACTGCTGAAAATCAGAGGCGGTTTTCCCTTGAAAACAGCTCCGTATTTTACAGCTGTTTTTTGTTTGCCGTGTGCACATACCCTAAGATGCAGTTGCTTCTAAACAACCTGGTACCACAAGGCAAGGCGGAAATATAACCTATTGTTTAGGCATATAGTAACACTAATTTGAACCTGCAGTACAGCCAGCACTTGTTCCAAGAGAGTAATCAAATACTTTGCGTCCACAGACACTTTTTGCACATGCTTTGCCTCCACTGAAATTTTTTTTTCACCGCAAAGTTATAAACAGTTCTTATCTTTAGATGTCTGGAGGTTTCCCATTTTGAGGCCTCGTTTGGATAGCCTGTCCGGGCTTTCACCCCAAGAAGTGCAACAAGTCACTATTATCTTCTCTTTGATGTGCTCATGGACCATTCCGCATGTGGTCCGATGAATGGTCAGGGTCTGTAACACTCAAAGTTGTATAGGGTCGCACTTAGTTGACCTGTGACGGGATGACATCCGTGATTGTTCATTGGCTAACGCATTTCATCCCGGTCGGGACTTCCTCAGAGCTATCATCAACTAGTGTAATCATTGACTATCCTTCCAGTACTGAGTAGGGCCATCTCCACCAATCCGGGCATTGCTTAACGATTTTTCGAATTCATGTTTTGGAAATGAAAGGCAATATACAGCTTTAATAATAATAATCATTATCAGTAATAAACCCCACATATTTGGAATTTATTTTATTCATGGTCTATACAGGATATTAAACTTACGGTAATTGGTTGACCGTTGTCCCCCCAAAAGAAATAAGAAAAATAAATTGAAAACAAAAAATACAAAAAGGAAGGGAAAGGGGAAAAACACGATCTATAAAGTAATAAAAGGGGGGGGGGGCTCAAATGAAAAGAAAAAAGGGTGATGGACAAAGAGGTGGAGAGGTGGTTATGAGTGCATCATAATTGGGTCATAAGAACTTTCAAAAGGCGTCAAGGAGTCGGTTGGTGATGTTGGTATACAGCCATCCCAACCGGGTCCCCTCTGACCAAGGCCAGAGGCACCCATGAGGGCATCTGTTTTACAACCAAAAAATTAAGGGATAAGGGTATACTAAATAGTCAATATTCTGTTCTTTTTTTAGAGGAACATGTTAAACTTAATCTAGTTATTCACCACCTTAGAGAATAGTGTACTCCTGTCATAGATCCACATAGTTTTCCTCCCCTTCTATCCTCATGGAGCTGGTTCATGCCCATAAATGAAAGTACGAACAGTCGTTGTCCATGATGGATTTTAAAATGGACAGCTAGTGGATTTTTAATTTCCCCTTTTCTTATATCCAATATGTGTTCACCTATTCTGTAGTTCCCATATTGTTTTTCCAATAGATTACTTGCCACGTGAGCACACAATTAAACAACCATACTTGATTGGCAATTTATAAACATTTTTACCTTTTTATAGTTTTTATGTTTATTAACCCATTAAGGACGCAGCCTAGTTTGGGCCTTAAGGCTTAGGGCCCATTTTTCAAATCTGACATATTTCACTTTATGTGGTAATAACTACGGAATGCTTAAACCTATCCACGTGATTCTGAGATTGTCTTCTCGTGACACATTGGGCTTTATGTTAGTGGTAAAGTTTGGTCAATTTTTAGAAAATGTGAAAAAAATAGCGTTTTTCTGAATTTAAATGCATCTGCTTGTAACACAGCGGGCTATACCACCCAAAACATTTCCCATATGTTTCCTTTATGTTGGCATCATTTCTTGCACATTCTTTTATTTTTCTAGGACATTACAAGGCTTAGAACATAAGCAGCAATTTCTCATGTTTTGAATAAAATTTCAAAAGCCTCTTTTTTTTAGGTACCAGTTCAGTTCTGAAGTGGCTTTGAGGGGCCCATATATTTGAAACCCTATCAAACACCCTATTTTAGAAACTAGACCCCTCAACATATTCAAAACAGCATTTAGAAAGTTTATTAACCCCTTTAGGGGTTTCACAGGAATTTAAAGCAAAGTAGAGGGGAAATTTACAAATTTCATTTTTTTTTGTCAGAAAATCCTTTTGTATTAATTAATTTTTCTGTAAAACAGAAGGTTTTACTAGAGAAACGTAGCTCAATACTTATTGCCCAGATTCTGCAGTTTTGAGAAATATCCCACATGTGGCCCTAGTGTGCTATTGGACTGAAGCACCGGCCTCCGAAGCAAAGGAGCACGTAGTGGATTTTGAGGCCTCTTTTTTTATTATGACAAAAAACACAGATTTGACCCTGGGTAGTCAGCGGGTGCAATATATAGTCAGAAAAGGAATGCCTGCAGGCAAACAAAACCCAATTTCCTGACCACCCAATAAATAATGAGGATAAAGTTAGAATTTACAACCTTTATTAAGCTACGTGTAGCAAGAACAAACTATACATAAATTTTAAAACTTTCACTGCCACAGACCGAAGTCAATTTAACAGCCCCATGTACCCCTGAGGACGCTACTAGTTAGCGAAACATGTCGGGGGGGCTCTGTTAATTTTTAATTCCTGCCTCAGCTGGATCTTCGTCTGCATGTTAATAGTGGCACTGATGCCCCTGCACTAACTGTCTGCCGACACTCGGCACACACTGCAAACTTTAGATACTTTGCTAGGTTTCTACAGCTGTTAAATTGACTTCGGTCTGTGGCAGTGAAAGTTTTAAAATTTATGTATAGTTTGTTCTTGCTACACGTAGCTTAATAAAGGTTGTAAATTCTAACTTTATCCTCATTATTTATTGGGTGGTCAGGAAATTGGGTTTTGTTTGCCTGCAGGCATTCCTTTTCTGACTCTTTTTTTATTAGGCTCCATGTCCGGTTTGAAGACGTATTGTGGTGCCAAAACAGTGGAAACCCCCAAACTACACCGCTCAATGAACTTATCGAGGGGTATAGTGAGCATTTAGATCCCACTGATTTTTTTTGCTGCATTTTGTGGAATTAGGCTGTGCAATTGAAAATCAAATTTTTCAGATAAAAGGTACGAATTTTTAATTTTGATAAGGAGTAAAGGAGAAAAAGCACCCTAACATTTGTAAAGCAATTTCTCCCGATTACAGCAATACCCGATATGTGGTCATAAACTGCTGGTTGGACAAACGGCAGATCTCAGAAAGGCAGGAGCGTGATTTGGCATGTAGATTTTGCTGGATTGGTTTCTGGACATGATGTCGCATTTGCAGCGCTTCTGAGGTACCAGTACAGGGGAAACCCCTTAAAAGTGACCCTATTTTGAAAACTAGACCCCTTGAGGAAATTCATTGTAGATTTCATTGGGTGCATGTGACTTTTTGATCCGTTTTTATTCTTTTTTTTAAGCGGAGTGGTGACTAAAAAACAGCAATTCTACTATTGTTTTTTTTATTCTATTTTTATTTTTTTTTACAGCGTTCACCGTGCGCTATAAATAACATATTCACTTTCTTTTGCGGGTCGATACAATTACAGCGATACCAGATGTTTATAGTTTTTTTTTTTATGTCTTTACACAATAAAATACTTTTTATAAAAAATAATTTACTTTTTGTGTTGCGTTATTCGAAGAGCCATAACTTTTTTATTTTTCCATCAAGAAAGTGGTGTGAGGACTTATTTTTTGCGTAACGAACTGTAGTTTCGATCAGAAACATTTTTTAGGTACAGGCGACTTGTTGATTTCTTTTCATTCTGTTTTTTGGAAGGTTGAATTGACCAAAAAATTGTGATTCTGGTACGGTTTATTATTATTTTCTTCTATGGCGTTCACCACGTAGGATAGATAACGAAATACTTTTTTACTTCAGGCCGTTACGGACGCGGCGATACCAATTATGTATAGTTTATTTGTTTATTTATATTAATAATAAAGGACTGATAAAAGTAAAAATCCCCCTTTTTCCCTTAACACTTTTTGTTTTTGTTTTACTTTGTCCCACTAGGGAACTTGAAGGCAGGAGACCCTGATCGCTATTCTAATACACTGCACTACATGCGTAGTGCACTGTATTAGAGTAGACAGCAAGCATAGTGGGTCCTGACTTTGTCAAGACCCACTTGGCTTCCGTAGATGGCCTAGCCAGACGCCATTTAGGCCTCCGGTTGCCATAGCAACCACCGCCGGCCGGTATCATGTTGCGGGCTGTCGATGGTGGTTTAACCCCTAAGAAGCTGCAATCGATATTGAATGCAGCTTCTAAGGGGTTAATCAGCGGGGACACCGCGATCGGTCCCCGCTGTAGGAGCTGCAGCAACTGCTGTACGAGAAAGCAGTTGTCACAGCTCCTGTAGGTGTCGGGAGGACGGCCAAATTGGCCGTTCCTCCCGTGACGTACTATTCCGTTATGGAGCGCGAGCTATGTGGTTCCCATGACGCAATAGTACGTCCAGGAGCGCGAACGGATATGTAGATTTGTCAGATTTCAATACGTATCTACAGAATGTTCAGGATCCGCATTTGTACATTCCTTTTGGACGACTTTTCAGCCACAACTCATTCTCCTTCGTTCATCTTTTAAATTCTGATTTGACCAATAAATCTTTCAATGTCGGTGCCATTTTTGGGGCCATTCTAGGGATTGTACCCGCATTTGATTGTAATCATTCAGTACCAGGGGACACCAATTTTGAACTATCAAATGACGTCAGAGCTCTCCGTATGAGCCATATGGGAGATGCAGCGAACCATATTGTCCTGCAGTCTTGTTTTTTGCCCATCCGCTGTCTCATTTCTGTCACGCCTCAGGGCTCTATTGCACCAAAGTTTTTTTAACTTTATTTATTTATTTTTTATTAGCCCCTAGCACTAAACCATTTGGACAATTCGGCTGCTTCTGTTTTAAATTGGTAAAAGTTGGTACAATTCCTGCAAATTCCCCTTATTTGTAGTGGGGGATGATGACTGGCTGTGGCCAGAAGTGTTTCCTGCAGTGGGTTTTTTAAATGTGGAATTAATTTATCCCCCTCTCTGAATATTTAAATCAAGAAAGCGAATTGTTTGACTATATGTGTAGGCCAACAGAATATTCAAGCTATTTTCATTCAGGTCCTTCATAAAGGACACCAAGTCCTGACCGATCCTGTTCAGCAAACAAGCACATTATCCATGGACCTTTACTTCGTGAAGAGATGGTTCATGTACACAATAAACTGCTTCCACCACCCAATGTGCTGGCAGGCATACGAAGGGGCATAAGATGACCCCATCACTGTCCGATTCACCTAGCGGTAGTATCTCCTATCAAAGGTAATGCAATTGTAATTCAAAATAAATTCCAACATTTCAATAATTAATTTATTCTAATGTCCCCCGTCTATCTAAAGCTTCCGCTCTAAACCCTTTCTAAAGGGGAATTGGTGTTTATAAAGATTCCACACCTAATACCACTAATAAAAAGTCTGAATCTATCCTTTAGATTATTAATTTTTCTTAGAAGGTTTCCTTTATCCAGGACAAATGATGGTAGACATTTTACAAAGGGTCTACATACTCCCGCCACCGCCTGAAATAATTGGCCATCCTGGAAGTTGCTGCTTTTTTTAATGTATCTTGGTTAGTATGTATATTGTAGGGGTTTGCGATTCCTTGACCTCCCATGTATTTATCCCTCATCGAAAGCAAATGCAAGTTTTCGATTGAGTAAATGTGTACCTTCTCAGTAAGACCGATCCACAAGAATACACAACTGAGTTTTTCACCTCTATGGTGACCGTGTTCTAAACTGTTATTTCAAACTAGACCAGAATGATTGATGCGATTTATTTGCCGATGTAATCCATTTGAAATCTGAGGTTTATTTTTTGTTCTCTGTTGCATTAGGTTGCCATAGAGCTCCATTGTTTAGTGCTAGATGGTCATTGCTTTGTGTTCTTTGCAGGAATGCTTGGAGGAAATGAAAATCTCATAGTCAACTACACACCTCACCTTTAGTAAAACTTAGCACTTTGGTAAAATATTTTACAGAAGCAAATATGTTCACTTGAGCGGAAAATAAACAGCCATATGCTTGTGATGCAAGGCTGATACTGAGTTTTCTCTTGGGAAGATTTTTGAAGGATATGGGTGACTAGTGCAGGTTTTTCCACTGCATTTTCCAGTTGCACTGTAGTGAATGGCACTATTCAAAATCTCATATATTCGTTGTATAGATCATTAAAAAAATGACAATGTTTGTCATTTACATGCTGTCAAAAACAATTCAGTGAAGTTATGATGTTTACTTACATAGTATGGCGCTACCTGTTGTTCAAAGTGTATAGAATTGTGAATGTCCCCCTAATGAGCTGAGTTCTGGTGGACATGCATGCTCAATCACTCTCCCCACAGCCATAGTGTTGCATAGTGATCCTCTGTTTACTGCAGAGCAGCCAATAGAAATGGCTTTCTTCCCTTCTTGTCAGGGAAGTAGCAGAGCCGCTACAGTAGCATGGCAGTATAACTGAGGTGCTTGTTAGGACTGTGAAGTTCTGTAAACTGACACCAGATATGAACCCTGCACATGCCTACTCATGTATTTGTTTTATTTCATTATATTTTCATTGGCTTCTAAGAGAGTGCATACTGTGGATGTCATGCAGTATATACCTTTACTACTCTGGATCCCTTTCTAAAGGGAAAGTAAAAAGGAACTGAATTGTTAGCTGCCAGAGGTGGAAGGTGACTGATTCTTCTCAGAACCCACCCAACAGCACATATTAGCAGCAGCACTAAAGGGGTCACAGGGTAGCAAAGAAAAAAAGATAAGCTGTATTTTATATGCTAGAAACACTTAAAATTACTTCAGAGCAGCTATTTACAGCATTTCTGGACTTTTGGTATACAAATGGTTTATGGGATAACCCCTTTAAGAAATGTACAGCACCAAAGGGACTTTATAGTGAATATTTCTAGTCAGGTTTTTATAAGCTAAAATTAAACCGCATAGCAGAATAGTAGTTATATGTATAGACCTGTCATGGATTATTGCATATTGTCAACTTCAATTATTTTCTTTTATTTATACAGATATGATGAAGTAATATACAAAACATTGAAGGAGCTTCAACCAAGATATTTGGTTGCTTACCTCATGGGCCTTGGGTAAGTGCAGATTGAATAAAAAAAAAAACACAATTGTTTTGAATGTAGTATTTTTACATTACACGTTTTTCACCAAAAACAATGTCCTTTCTCTAGTTCTAGTTACTAGGTTAAAA
The DNA here is from genome assembly GCF_050947455.1 of Rhinoderma darwinii. NCBI lineage: Eukaryota > Metazoa > Chordata > Amphibia > Anura > Rhinodermatidae > Rhinoderma > Rhinoderma darwinii. The sequence goes on along the minus strand of NC_134690.1, from coordinate 207,940,745 downwards.
CCGTAACCTGGTTGCTACAGAAAACACGTCTGCTTTTTCCCTTGTAAAGATTTGTTCACTTGCCTATCTGGATGCTGATGATCAGTCCTAGGAGTCCTCTCAATTATGTCACCAAGCTAAGGAGTCCTCTCTATGCATCAGCATGCAGGGCACGGCCCATTTGTAGGCTTACAGCGGGGGAATGCAAGAGAGTAGAAAGATACAAAATTATAGTTTCGGAATCACCGTCTTTTAAGCGATTTACCGATTATTGTCGTTTAGGGGGTTTTCCGAGGGTTTTAAGATCATAAAACTTGTGTGCAGTCTTTTTCCCTAACTTTATTTCCTCATCCTAAGTCTCCTGTACATACGACTTTCATGTTACTTCTTGGGGGAATATGACTGCTAGATTACTGTAACCCATTAACGACATGGTCTATTTTGTACTTCAGGACGCAGCAACATTCCCTTAAATCTGACTGGTCACTTTGTGGTAATAAATTTGGAATGTTTTTACTTGTCCAAGTGATTCTAAGTTTTTCTCGTGGCATTTTACTTTAATTTGGTGATTAAGTCTTGATCGATATATTTACTCTTTTTATTTATAAAAACAAATTCTGTAATTTAACTACTTCCTGACCAGAAGCTTTACCTTCCTTTCTGACCAGGCCAATTTTCCAGTTTTAGCCATGTGCCAAAGTAAATTGTTGTTCTATTACTCTTCCAACCGACATGTATTCAGTCTTGATTTTTCTCAGAACATCTTGGGCTTCCATATTGTGTAAAAAAAAAATAGATGTTTTTCATTTTTTTTAAATATATGTAAGAAAAAATGTGAATCCACTTGAAAACATATTTGGCAACTTCTGCTGACTTCAGCGATACCAAATATGTGTGCATTGCTTACACGCTAGGCGCAAGGCAGAGCTTACAATGAATGGTGCGCAAACTGGCTTTTTCCAAAGCTGGTTTGCTGACACCATATGACCATTACAGATGTTGTGAAGAGCCAAAACACTGTTAAAGGGGTTGTCCAGTCTCAAAAAAATTGATGGGCTATCCTCAGGATAGGCCATCAATATCTGATTGGTTGGGGTCCAAATCCCGGCATCCTCGATCAGCTGTTTTGAAGGGGGCCACAAGTGTCGCTCGCCTTTCATGTCCTTTACTGCTCACACTGTGACTCGCTAACACTCTTGTAGTGGCAAGTGTGTCGGTGATTCACAGTAAGGAATTCAATAGAAAAAGAACCCAACAACTTGTTAAGCAATTTCTCCCAAGTATAGCGCCCAAATGTGGTCGTAAACTGCTGTTTGGGTATTTTGACCCCACAGGTTTCTTTTTTTTCTTAGAATTTATTAGAATTGGGCCTTGAAAATTCAGATTTGAAAATATAGTTATAGCCCAATATTTGTAAAGCAATTTGTCACTAGTACAGCACAACCCATATATGGTCATAAACAGCAGCCGCTCAGAAGGGAATTTTGGAGGGCACGTCGCAATTGCAGAGTCTGTGGTAGGGATGTCACGATACCAGAATTTGGATTTCGATACCGATACTTTGTGTAGTATTGCGAAACTCGATACCAAAACGATACTTTTGACAATAATAATAATAAAAGTTCTTCCGTTTTCTGATGTGAGGCGCGTGGTGTGATGAGTTTTGAACGTCCATGTGCCTCACATTAATAGTAATTAACCCCAGCATGTTCCTCAGTCATAATGGACAACATTGGGTTAATGTGTGAGGTACATGATAGGGTTAATTACTATTAATGTGAGGCACGTGGAGGTTCAAAATTCATAATACCTTGTGCCTCACATTAATAAGTGAAAGAAAGCAGTTTTTTATTTTATAACAGCATAAACATGAATGACGCTATAAATGTGTTATTACGGTCGCGACGATACCGAATATGTGTATATTTGATGTATATTTGTGTGTGTGTGTGTGTGTGTGTGTGTGTGTTTTTATTTAACATTACTTTTTATTTTTAAACTTTAATGTACTGGCATATATCTATATACTGATGGGTATGTCCTAACAACTGCCTGTGTACTAAGTATGCCCTAACAGGAAATATGGTCAGACAGCTCTGGGGTCCTTCAATAGACCCTTGGCTGACTGCCCATATATGGTATGGTCCTCAATCGCGTCACAGGAATTCCCTGTGACGCGAATCAAAGGGCATCTCCCCTTCTGATTTTCCCCTGAATGCTGCGGTCCGCTTTGATCGCAGCATTCAGGAGAATAGCGGCGGAGATGAGAGGTTTCTCTCATCTCCGCCGTTAGAGCGGGGCTGCGGCTGTGTAATACAGTCATTGCCCCGCTCCTGACAATAAGTGCATGCGTGGTCAGCCTGAGGTGATGCGGCCGGCGCAGTACTAATGAGTGGCGGCGCCGGCCCTGAAGACACAACATGGAGGTGTTTTGCGCCCGCCATGTTCTGTCTTCAGTGCCGCCGCTCATTAGTGCAGTGCTGGTCGCATCAAATCATGCTGACCACGCGCGCACTTCTCAGGAGCGGGGCAATGGCTGTATTACACAGCCGCAGCCCCGCTCTTATACATTCATGTATTACTATACTGAGCTGGGTGGCGACACTTCTTCGTATCGAAATACATTATATAACGGTATCAAAACATTTGAGGGTGCACGGCATCGAAACATTATCAAAGTTTCGATGCATCCCTAGTCTGAGGTACCAGTAAAAGTGGAAACCCCTGAAAAATGACCCCATTTCGGAAAATAAGGCATTCATCTACAAGTGTAGTGAGCATTTTGACCCTACAGGAGATTTCCAGAATTGAATGTGCTGTGAATAGTGCAGAGTGAAAATTGCAATGCTTCCCGCAATTTTCCGTATCCATACGACAAATGGTGGACACCAGCTCAGAAGCTGAGTCGGTGCCACCATCCCCGGGTGTAATGGCGGGTACCGAAGTTAGCGCCGATCCCCGGCATTAACCCTTTAACCCCTTCCCGCTCCTGGACGTACTATTAGGTCATGGCAGCTGTATCGTTCGCGCTCCATGACCTAATAGTACGTCTCTGGAGTAACGGCCGTTTCGGCCGTCCTCCTGACACATACAGGAGCTGTGACAGCTGCTGTCTCGTACAGCAGCTGTCACAGCTCCTACAGCGGGGACCGATCGCTGTGTCCCCGCTGATTAACCCCTTAAAAGCCGCGTTCTATAGAGATCGCGGCTTTTTAGGGATTAAGCTGCCATCGCCGGCCTGCTACGCGATAGCGGCCGGCGATGGTGACTATGGCAACCGGGCACCAAACAATGGCGTCCGGCTATGCCATAGACGGAAGCCTAGTGGGTCCTGACAACGTCAGGACCCACTATGCTTGCTGTCAGTGAGTAGCTGACAGCTCTAATACACTGCACTACGCATGTAGTGCAGTGTATTAGAATTGCGATCAGGGCCTCCTGCCCTCAAGTCCCCTAGTGGGACAAAGTAATAAAGTTTAAAAAAAGTTAAAAAAAGATGTGTAAAAATAAGAAAATAAATGTTTTTAAAGTATTAAAAGTAAAAATCCCCCTTTTTCCTTATCAGTCGTTTATTATTAATAAAAATATATAAACAAACAAATAAACTATACATAATTTGTATCGCCGCGTCCGTAACGGCCTGAACTACAAAATTATTTCGTTATTTATCCCGCACGGTGAACGCCGTAAAAGAAAATAATAATAAACCGTACCACAATCACAATTGTTTGGTCACTTCACCTCCCAAAAAATGGAATAAAAAGAGATCAAAAAGTTGCATGTACCGAAAAATGGTATTGATCGAAACTACAGTTTGTTACGCAAAAAATAAGTCCTCGCATGGCTTTATTGATTTGAAAAATAAAAAAGTTATGGCACTTAGAATAAAGTAACACAAAAAGTGAATGATTGTTTACAAAACGTATTTTATTGTGCAAACGCCATAAGACATAAAAAAAACTAGAAACATCTGGTATCGCCGTAATCGTATCGCCCCGCAGAATAAAGTGAATATCTCATTTATAGCGCACGGTGAACGCTGTAAAAAAAAAAACAATAAAAAAACAATAGTAGAATTGCTGTTTTTTAGTCACCACGCCACCTAAAAATTGAATAAAAACTGATCAAAAAGTCGCATGCACCCCAAGAAAACTACAATGAATTCCTCAAGGGGTCTAGTTTCCAAATTGGGGTCACTTTTGGGGAGTTCCCAATGTTTTGGCACCACAAGACCTCTTCAAACCGGACATGGTGCCTAATAAAAAGGAGATCTCATAATCCGCTGGGTGCTCCTTTGCTTCGGAGGCCGGTGCTTCAGTCCATTATCACACTAGGGCCACATGTGGGATATTTCTCAAAACTGCAGAATCTGGGCAATAAGTATTGAGTTGCGTTTCTCTGATAAATCCTTTTGTGTTATAAAAAAAATGGTATAAAGAAGATTTTCTGACCAAAAAAAAAATGTACATTTCACCTCTACTTTGCTCTAAATTTCTGTGAAACACCTAAAGGGTTCATAAACTTTCTAAATGCTGTTGTGGATACTTTGAGGGGTCTAGTTTCTAAAATGGGGTATTTGATAGGGGTTTCTAATATATGGGCCCCTCAAATCAACTTCAGAACTGAACTGTAACCTAAAAAAATAAATAAATGAGGCAAAACTTCGCTTCTTACATTATACTGATAATGAGCCGTGCCCACCCCGAGATGACCCCAGTTTTCACCGTTTGTATAAACGGAGACCCCTATTAGACCGTTCCAGTGCCCGGTTTTCCCAAGCATACACCCCAGAGAAGTGTATTTCTATTGATGAGTCCCTGGTACATTTTAAAGGGAGGGTTCAATTCCGCGAGTACCTGCCGGGTAAGAGGGCAAGGTATGGCGTGAAGATGTATAAGCTGCGAGAGTGCATCAGGGTATACCTACAGGTTTAGGATATATGAAGGAAAGACCACCCCCAAACCAGACTGCATCCTGGACTACAATAGGTACATGGGAGGGGTGGACTTGTAAGATCAAATCCTGAAGCCCTACAGCGTCATGCGGTGTGGTATAAGAAGCTGACCATGCACATCATACAGATGGCTTTGTACAATGCGTACGTGCTACGTCGATGTGCAGGCCAGACGGGAACTTTCCTGGAATTTCAAGAGGTGATTATCAAGAACCTAATCTTTAGGGACCAAGAAGGGGGGGCACCCAGTACTTCTGGAAGCGGGGCCACACGCATCGTACCAGGGAGGCAACACTTTCCAGGAGAAGTTCCCCAAACTGGCAAGAAGGGAAAAAGTCAAAAGAGGTGCAAAGTCTGCTATAAGAGGGCGATAAGGGATGACACAATATATCAATGTGACACGTGTCCCGAATAACCAGAGCTCTGTATGAAAGAGTGTTTTAAAATTGATCATACATCCCTTGGTTTATTATTTACCCCAATTTTACTTACCCTGATGCACTTCGCACAGCTTATCCCCCCTCGTCTTTCCCCTCTGAACCCTGCTGTGTGCCCAGGCAGCTTATAACAGCCACATGTAGGGTATTGCCATACCCGGGAGAACCCACATTACAGTTTATGGGGTGTAGGTCTCCGGTCAAAATGCTCACTACACCTCTAGATGAATGCCTTAAGGGTGTAGTTTTTAAAACGGGGTCACTTCTTGCGGGTTTCAACTGTACTGGTACCTCAGGTGCTTCTGCATACATGACTTTGCACTAGAAAATCCCCAGTAGGCCAAATGGTGGTCCTTTCCTTCTGAGCCCTCCCATGGGCCCAAACGGCAGTTTATCACCACAAATGGGGTATTGCCGCACTTAGGACAAATTGGGCAACAAAATGGAGTATTTTATTTCTTGTGAAAATAAGAATTTTTGAGCTAAAATTACATATTATTGGAAAAAATATATATTTTTTTAAATTCCCAGCCCAATTCAAATAAGTTCTGTGAAGAAACTATGGGGTCTAAATGGTCACATTACCCATAAATTAATTCCTTGAGGGGTGTAGTTTCCAAAATGGGGTCACTTCTGGTGGGTTTTCATTGCTTTGATACCTCTGGGGCTTTGCAAATGCGACATGGCACCCAAAAACCAAACCAGCAAAATCTGTACTCCAAAGAACACACAGCGCTCCTTCCCTTCTGAGGCCTCCCATGGGCCCAAACGGCAGGTTATTGCCACAAACGGGGTATTGCTGCACTCAGGAGAAATTGGGCAACAAAATTGAGTATTTTGTTCCCTGTGAAAATAAGAAATTTTGATCACAAGTGACATCTTATTGGAAAAAATGTCATTTTTTTAATGTCACAGACCAATTGAAATAGGTGCTGTGAAAAAATTGTGTGGTCAAAATGCTAACAACCATAAATGAATTCCTTGAGGGGTTTAGTTTCCAAAATGGGGTCACTTTTGGTGGGTTTCCATTGCTTTGATACCTCTGAGGCTCTGCAAATGCGACATGGCACCCGAAAACCAATCCAGCAAAATCTGGACTCCAACAAACATATAGCGCTCCTTTCCTTCTGAGCCCTCCCATGGGCCCAAACGGCAGTTTATCACCACAAATGGGGTATTTCCACACTAAGGACAAATTGGGCAACAAAATGGGGAATTTTGTTCCCTGTGAAAATAAGAAATTTTGATCACAAGTGACATCTTATTGGAAAAAATGTCATTTTTTTAATGTCACAGACCAATTGAAATAGGTGCTGTGAAAAAATTGTGTGGTCAAAATGCTAACAACCATAAATGAATTCCTTGAGGGGTTTAGTTTCCAAAATGGGGTCACTTTTGGTGGGTTTCCATTGCTTTGATACCTCTGAGGCTCTGCAAATGCGACATGGCACCCGAAAACCAATCCAGCAAAATCTGGACTCCAACAAACATATAGCGCTCCTTTCCTTCTGAGCCCTCCCATGGGCCCAAACGGCAGTTTATCACCACAAATGGGGTATTTCCACACTAAGGACAAATTGGGCAACAAAATGGGGTATTTTGTTCCCTGTGAAAATAAGAAATTTTGATCACAAATGACATTTTATTGGAAAAAATGACATTTTTTTCATTTCACAGCCCAATTCAAATACGTGCTGTGAAAAAACTGTGCGGTCAAAATGGTAACAACAACCATAAATCAATTCCTTGAGGGGTGTAGTTTCCAAAATGGGGTCACTATTGGGGGATTCCTACTGTTTTGGCACCTCAACACCTCTTCAAACCTGGCATGCTGCCTAAAATATATTCTAATAAAAAAGAGGACTCAAAATGCACTAGGTGCTTCTTTGCTTCTAGGGCTTGTGTTTTAGTCCACGAGCGCAGTAGGGCCACATGTGAGACATTTCTAAAAACTGCAGAATCTGGACAATACATATTTAGTAGTGTTTCTCTGGTAAAACCTTCTGTGTTACAGAAAAAAAAAATGAATAAAATTGAAATTCAGCAAGAAAAATTAAATTTGCAAAATTCACCTCCACTTTGCTTTAATTCCTGTGAAATGCCTGAAGGGTTAAAAAAACTTTCTAAATGCTGTTTTGAATACTTTGAGGGGTCTAGTTTTTAAAATGGGGTGTTTTATCAGGGTTTCTAATACATAGGCCCCACAAAGCCACTTCAGAACTGAAGAGGTACCTTAAAAAAAAGGCTTTTGAAATTTTCTTAAAAATATGAGAAATTGCTGTTTATGTTCTAAGCCTTGTAACGTCCAAGAAAAATAAAAGAATGTTCCAAAAACGATGCCAATCTAAAGTAGACATATGGGAAATGTGAACTAGTAACTATTTTGGGTGGTATAACCGTCTGTTTTACAAGCAGATGCATTTAAATTCTGAAAAATGCAATTTTTTCAAAATTTTCTCTAAATTTTGCAATTTTTCACCAATAAACACTGAATATATCGACCAAATTTTACCACGAACATGAAGCCCAATGTGTCACGAGAAAACAATCTCAGAATCGCTTGGGTAGGTTTAAGCATTCCGACGTTATTACCACATAAAGTGAAGTATGTCAGATTTGAAAAATGGGCTCTGAGCCTTAAGGCCAAAACTAGGCTGCGTCCTTAAAGGGAATGTGTTGCCAGCAAAACATGTTTTTTTTTTTTAAATTAAACCTTTAGTGTGTAGGTGATTAAACATTGTTCAAATTTTTTTTATTTTTTTCACGAGTCAGGAAATATTATAAATTAGATTCTAATTTATAATATTTCCCATTGCTGGTCACTAGATGGAGCTATTCCCAAAATTGCAGCATTGCATGTGGTAAAGCAACCACATTGCTTTTTGCTGCAAAATTGGGAAAAAAGCACTCGCTCTAGTGAGCTCTGAGAATCCCCCCCTCCTTTATCCTGGCTAGTGCCGGGATAAACGAGGGGTTTGAACGGTCTAACCTCCTACACTGTGTGTCGCCATTTTTTGAGCTAACACACAGTGTAGTAGGTTTACATACTGTAGTAAACACACACAAACACGAAGATACATAGAAATCTCTTACCTGCTCCTTCCGCCGCGGCTCCCTCCGGCCCGTCCGCTCCGTCTGCTGCCGCTGGTCCAAGTGCACAAGTCCGGAAGCCGCGACCGGAAGTAGTAATCTTACTGCCCGGCCGCGACTTCCGGTCCACACGAAAATGGCGCCGGACGGCGCGCATTTCAAATTGGACTGTGTGGGAGCGGCGCATGCGCAGTTCCCACACAGACGGCGTACACAGAAGTGGATGGGACCCGTTCGCAGTCCCTATGGGACTGTGGCTGCCGTATTCCATGTCTGTATGTGTCGTTAATCGACACATACAGAAATGGAAAAAAAAATGGCAGCCCCCATAGGGAAGAAAAAGTGTAAAAAAGTGTAAAAATAAGAAAAAGTAACACACAAACACACAAATTAATCCAAACGTTTTTAATAAAGCACTAACATCTTTAACATATAAAAAAAAAAATTGTGATGACACTGTTCCTTTAAGGGGTTAAATGCAGCGGTCAAAAGCGATCGCTGCATTTAAGGTGTTTGCAGCTCATGTATTTGCAGCTCATGTGAGATTTCCGTGCTGCATGTGGCTGCAATGGCAACCGGAGGCCTAATGCTGGCCTCCCGATCTGCCTAGTATGAAAGCCTTCCAGGCCCCGCCCGGATGCGGGGTCTAAAAGGCTTCCGCAGCCGATGGCAAGAGGGCGCCGCCTCAGGAGCTGAGCTGGCGGCATCAGTGGTTGGTGCTAGCTGTATGTTATAGCTGACACTGTAATGGCAGGGACCGGAGCGAATTCTGATCCCTGTCATTAAACCCTTAGATGCAGCGAATGAAAGCTATCGCTACATCTTAGTGGTTGAAACACATATGCGGAAAATCAGCGTTAAATGACTCAAACATTTTCAAAATAAACTTAGTTTTCATTGGGACATGATAAAAATACAGATAATAGCATCAAAAATGGATTAAAATATAAGTCCTCACAGTACAGAAAGTACTGAGTGGGCTACTGGCCATAACATCTATACCATACAGAAGTACATTGTAAATAAACAGCCATGGTAAGTCACATAACAAAATAAAAAACTGTGAAATAGAATAGATCAGAATCAATAGACAGAACTGGCAAGGTAGCAAAAAATTAATAAAAGAGAAGTTGACAGACCATGCAGATATACAATGGGGTAAAGAGTAGTGATGTGCCTGGAGCCCACTTACACCCAACGCGTTTCGCCACCAGGCTAAAAAGTGATCAAAAAGTCGCATTTACCCAAAAATGGTACCAATAATAAGTACAGCTCGTCCCGCAAAAAAACTGCCCTCATACCACTACGTCTATGAAATTTATAAAATTTGTTAAAGTGTAGCTAAACGGTTAACAAACTTCTGACATGTCATAGGGACATCTCAGAAGTTTTGATTGGTCGGGGTCTGAGCACTGAGACCCCACCAATCGCTAAAACGAAGCAGCTGAAGCGCTCGTGTGAGCGATCAGCCGCTTCGTGTCTGTTTGGCTTTTTCCGGAAATGACTGTATTGGAGTACGGACTCAACAAAGTCTATGAACCTGTACTCCGATACATTTATTTCCGTAAAAAGCCGAATAGAAGTGAAGCGGCTGAGCACTCACACGACCGCTTCAGCTGCTTAGTTTTAGCGGTTGGTGGGGGTCTCAGTGCTCGGACCCCCACCAATCAAAACTTCTGACATGTCCCTATGACATGTCAGAAGTTTGTTAACCGTTTAGCTACACTTTAAGCCCTTATTCACACGATAGGGTTTCCCGGCCGGGTGACGGCCGTTCATAAAACGGCCGTCACGCGGCTGCAGTAGGAACAATAGACCCCTAATGGGGCTATTCACACGACCGATTTTTTTTGACGGCCCGGGAAACCTGGCCGTCAAAAAATGGGACATGCCCTATTTTCGGCCGTTTACCTGTCCGCCCAGCTCCAATAGAAGTCTATGGGGCTGGGTAATACACGGCCATCACCGGAATGTGTCTCGAGTGACGGCCGTGTCTTCCGTCGCTCGCGCTCTCTCTCCTCCTCTTCCTCCTCACATGCACTCTACACTGTGAGGAGGAGGGTCTTTTTTTGCTCCCTGTAGGAGTCGGAATCCCCAATCCCCAGCTGGGGATTGGGGATTCCGCTACAGGAGAAGTGAGTGGCTACACTGTCCATATATGGACACCGTGACGTCACTCACTTCTGAAGCGGAATCCCCGACCCTGTGGCCCGGGATTCCGCTACAGAAGTGAGTGACCACACCGTCCATATATGGACACAGTGACGTCACTCACTTCTGAAGCAGAATCCCTGACCCTGTGGCCGGGGATTCCGCTACAGAAGAAGTGTGACCACACTGTAATTGCAATGTTTACTTAGCACCATCCTCAGCGCATTCATTTATGGAAAAGACTTGTGTGGTGAAAATGCTCACTACACCCCTTAATAAATGCCTTGAGGGGCATAGTTTCCAAAATGTGGTCACTTCTCAGGGGGTTCTTTTATTATTTCACAACAGAGCCATGCAATTGTGAACCAATACTTTGTAAATCGCCAAATTAGGCCTCAATTTCGCATGGTACGCTTTCACTCCTGAGCCTGGTTGAATGTCCAGCCAAAAGATTCGGGACACATGTAGGGTGATTCTAAAACCGGGAAACACAGCATAATAATTATAGAGCGGTCTTGTTATGGTGGCACAAGCTGGGCACCACATATTGGTATATCTATGGAAATATTCCCATTTTCACTCTGCAACATTGAGTGCACACTGATTTCTGCAAAACACCTGCGGGGTTAACATGCTCTCTACACCCCTACTTGAATATAGGGTCACTTCTGGGGGGTTTCCACTGTTTTGGTCCCACAGGGGCTTTGCAAATGCGACAGCGCCCAGAAACCAATCCAGCAAAATCTGCACTCCAAAAGCCAAATGGCACTTCTTCTCTTCTGAGCCCTGCCGTGTGACCACATATTGGGTATTGCTATACTCGGGAGAATTTTTTTTACAAATGGGGTGCTTTTTCTCTTTTATTTGTTGGGAAAATGTAAAATTTTTAGCAAAAGCTACATCTTATTGAAGAAAAGGGAATTTTTTTATATTCACTGTCCAATTCTAATAAAATCTATGAAACACCTGTGGGGTCAAAATGCTTACTACACCCCTAGATGAATTCCTTAAGGCATGTGTAGTTTCGTAAATGGAGTCGCTTTTGGGTAGTTTCCACTGTACTGGTACCTTAGGGGCTTTGCAAAAGGGACATGGTGCCAAGAAACCAATCCAGCAAAATCTGTACTCCAAAAGCCAAATGGTGCTCCTTCTCTTCTGAGTCCTGCCGTGTGCCCAAACAGGAGTTTATGCCCACTTCTGGGCTATTTCCGTACTCCAGAGCTGTTGCTTTATAAATGTTAGGGGCTTTTTCTTCCTCCTTGTGGACATTTGTTTTTGTTTTTTTAGCTAAAACTACATCTTATTGGGAAAAAAAATAACATTTTTCATTTTCACGTCCAAATTCTAATAAAATCTATGAAACGCCTGTGGGGTCAAAATGCTCACTACACCCCTAGATTAATTCCTTGTGGGGTAGTTTCCAAAATGGGGTCTTTATTGGGGTGTTTCCTTTGTTTTGGCATCACAAGACATCTTCAAACCTGACATGGTGCCTAAAATATAATCTAATAAAAAGGAGGCCCCAAAATCCACTAGGTGCTCCTTTGCTTCTGAGGCCTGTGTTTTAGTAGCACACTAAGGCCACATGTGGGATATTTCTAAAAACTGCAGTATCTGGGCAATAAATATGGAGTTGCGTTTCTATGGTAAAACCTTCTGTGCTACAGAATACAATTGATTAAATATTAATTTCTGCAAAAAAAAAATAAAATTGTACATTTCACCTATATTTTGCTTTAATTCCTGTGAAAAACGCCTAAAGGCTTAAGAAACTTTCTAAATAGATTTGAATACATTGAGGGGTGCAGTTTTTAAATTGGGGGAATTTATGGGTGTTTGCAAAGTATGGGCCCCTCCAAAGCCACTTCAGAACTGAACTGGCCCCTGAAAAAATAGCCTTTTGAAAATGTGAGAAATTACTGCTAAAGTTATATGCCTTGTAACATCCTAGAAAAATAAAAGTATGTTTAAAAAACAATGCATACATAAAGTAGACATGGGAAATGTTAATCTGCAACTATTTTGTGAGGTATTACTATCTTTTTTTTTACAATCTGATACATTTAAATTTAGGAAAATGCAAATTTTTGCAATTTTTCACAAAATTTCTGTGTTTTTCACAATTAAATACTGAATGTATCTACCAAATTTTACCACTAACTTAAAGTACAATGTGTCACGAGAAAACCGTCTCAGAATCGCTTGGATAGGTAAAAGTATTCCAAAGTTATTACCACATAAAGTTGCACATGTCAGATTTGAAAAATAAGGCTCTGCTAGAAGGTAAAAAGTGTCTGCAGTGGGAAGGGGTTAATATAAGGACATCCGTATGGTGAAACTTGACATACAATACATTATTGACGGCATAATGCTGATTGTTTGCTTAAGTAGCGACCTAGGGAAGCGTCTGATTTTTTTATTTTTTCCCTAACAATGCCACATGCTGCAGTATTTCTAGAAGCGAGGCACTTAAATAGGGGGACGCTGGTATAGAAATTATTAAGGTAGCGATGGCAACCTTGGACCAGCAGTGGGTGCACCAAATTTCACACACTTTTTCCTGTAACTCCCAGATAAAGGGGTCAATTCTGGTGTCCGTCCCCTCAAATCCTAAACCTGTGAGTGTACCCAGATGTACTTTCGCACAGCTTATACATATTCATGCCATACCTTGCTCTCTTATTTGGCAGGTACTGGTGGAAATGGAGCCTCTCTTTTAAATGTACCAGGGACTCGTCAATAGAAATGCACTTGTCGAGAGTGTAATCTTGGGCTAATTTGGTACTGAAGTGGTCTATGAAGGGCCTAATTTGAAACAAGCTGTCAAAGCTGGGGTCATCTCGGGGTGGGCACTACGCTTCAGAGCAGATGAAGTTCAACACAATATGTTTCCAACGGGAAAAACAACCTCAAGAAACCCAAAAACATAACAAAGAAATAGGATGGGATCTGTGTCCCCAGTGAAAAGACAAAGGGTTTTTACTGGTAAGTACAAAAATCCTGTTTTCTCGTTAAAGTATTCACTGGGGGACACAGTACCATGGGACGTGCTAAAGTAGTCCCTTAGGGTGGGCAAAAAGAATCATAGCCATGCGAGCATCCTAAACCATAGCTGCGTGCAGCACCATCCGACCTAAACTGGCATCGGCATAAGCCAAGGAATGATCTGGTAAAACATCGAAAGGTTAAAGAGGCTCTGTCACCAGATTTTGCAACCCCTATCTGCTATTGCAGCAGATAGGCGCTGCAATGTAGATTACAGTAACGGTTTTATTTTTAAAAAACGAGCATTTTTGGCCAAGTTATGACCATTTTTGTAGTTATGCAAATGAGGCTTGCAAAAGTCCAAGTGGGTGTGTATTATGTGCGTACATCGGGGCGTTTTTAATACTTTTACTAGCTGGGCGCTCTGACGAGAAGTATCATCCACTTCTCTTCAGAACGCCCAGCTTCTGCCAGATCACGCTGTGACGTCACTCACAGGTCCTGCATCGTGTCAGACGAGCGAGGACACATCGGCACCAGAGGCTTCAGTTGATTCTGCAGCAGCATCGGCGTTAGCAGGTAAGTCGATGTAGCTACTTACCTGCAAACGCTGATGCTGCTGCAGAATCAACTGTAGCCTCTGGTGCCGATGTGTCCTCGCTCGTCTGACACGATGCAGGACCTGTGAGTGACGTCACAGCGTGATCTGGCAGAAGCTGGGCGTTCTGAAGAGAAGTGGATGATACTTCTCATCAGAATGCCCAGCTAGTAAAAGTATTAAAAACCCCCCGATGTACGCACATAATACACGCCCACTTGGACTTTTACTTTTAAACACACCCACTTGGACTTTTGCAAGCCTCATTTGCATAACTACAAAAATGGTCATAACTTGGCCAAAAATGCTCGTCTTTAAAAAATAAAAACGTTACTGTAATCTACATTGCAGCGCCTATCTGCTTCAATAGCAGATAGGGGTTGCAAAATCTGGTGACAGAGCCTCTTTAAGTAATGAGGCCCAGGTGGCGGCCTTATAGATACGGCAGAAGCCTGATGCCGCACCACCCAGGAGGCCCCAATTGCCGTAGTAGAGCGAGCAGTGACCCGGAAGGGAGGTTCCCTACCCTTCGCAGAGTAGGTCCTTATAAAGGCTAAACAGATCCATCTAGCTTTTGAAGCTGGGCCTCCCTTACAAGGACCACAGAAACAACAAAAATTGAACAAGTGCAGGAAATGCTGATGTACTCGAGCAATGGGAACATGAAGATGGGCATCCTTGATGTCTATTGAAGACAGGAATTCGTCCACCTTCAAGGAAGCCACTAACGATTGCAGGGTCGAAGGGATCCGTCCTTCTTTGGTACAGTGAAGAGGTTTGAATAAAACCCCTTGAACAGTTCTGGAGTTGGCACTGGAACAATTACTCCTTGATCGAGGAGACTTTGAATGGCTTGGACCCTGGAGGGGCACCGAGGGGATGTCGACAGGAAAAACCGCCCGCGAAGGCAAGAAAAAAAACTATCTTTTAACCTGTTGAGACAACCTCCCGCACCCAGGTGTTTTCAACGTTTTCGAGCCATGCCCCTCTGCACTGAGAGCAGCCGCTGCCCCCCCCCCCCCCCCTACTCAAGGGAGTAGCAAAACTTTAGGCTGTGGAAGCCTGCTGGGCTGGAGCAGGTCTGGCGGGTCTATTGCGGGGCTGCCAGGAGTTTCTAGACCGGAAGGAGGAGCTCTGCGTCCTGAACATGAACTAAACCACCTTTGTCTTATGGATGAGGGAACTGGACGGCGCCTTTGACGTTGTGGCAGTAAAGTGCTCATAGCTCCTGTAGCCTCAGAAATGAGCTGGACTAGGTCAGGGCAGTAAAGGAGATCCTAGGTAAACGGAAGGGTGAAAACTTTCTTCCTAGATGCACTGTCAGTATCCCAGTTCCTAGTCCAAATGGCCCTGCAGCCTTAGACGACCGTTGGGCAGCTTGGACAGAGACGCCACAGACAAATTTAGACATCTACAAAAGCTGTGCAGCTAGCAGAGAGGCATCCACTTGAGTCTCCTGAATCAATTGCATCCTGCAGTTGTGTAGCTAGTTCAATACTAGCGGAGCTAACCCTATATGCGACAAAAGAGGGTCTGATGGAAGATGCAGCCGCGCTGAAAGTGGCTTTTGCCATAGACTCCACTTTGGCATGAACTAGATCCTTTAAGGCGGAAACATCTGAAACCGATAAAGTAGTATTTTCATAAAGCCGAGCCATGTGAGGGAGCAACAGCTTGTCAAATCCCATGTGATTTGGAAAGAAAGACCAAGGGGGGCTGCCTGTGGCGATGCACTAATAACTTATCCTTAAGGGAATTCAGCAGGATCATCCACAATTTTAAAGATCCCTCTCAACGCTTGAATGAGGTTCTTCACTGCAGGAGGAGTGGATCTGCTTCTGTTACGCTCAAACTCCGAATCGGAGAGAAGCGTCTCCCGAAGAACCTGGTTCAGACATCTAGCAGAACTGCCTTCAGTGCAAGGACATGTCTGCCTCCGTAGGACACTTTGTTAAAACTGAGAAGCTGAGTGCTCAGGTATAGCCCACTGGGTGGAACCACACTTTTTTGTTTTTTTAATAGTAACCTAGTGTCAGCCTCCTAGTGACAGTGGCCTATACCCATGGTACGGTGTCCCGCAGTGAATGCTTTAATGAGAAATAGAAATTAAAGTCCAGCTTTCTGAGCCCTGCCGTATCGAACTTTTGTCAAGGGTACAACATTTTGGGGGATTATCCATTTCGGATAAGGGGCCACTTTAGTGGCAGCCCTGGGACGCCTTCTCAGGGGTTCTTCTAAGTTACTAGCTGACTCAGATGCCAAGAAGTAGTGTGCCTCCTTGTCAGAGAAAAGTCTTTGGGTCATATTACCAACTGGCGTACAAATTCCGTGCTAAAAACTACGAAGGTGATCACAGGGAGAAGATGGGGGTGATGATGTGAAAGGATTACAGAGGTGGTCACAGAGGGGGTGACCATTGGGGGTTGATTATAAAGGTTATGGGGTTGATCAGACGGGGATGATGGGAAGTAATCCTGTAAGGGCGGGACCACTCCAGTTAGCATTGATTGGCTGCTGTCTATGACACAATGACGTTTTAAAGGAAAACTAAACCTTGAAAACACTTTTGACATGTCCTAGTGACATGTCAGAAGTTTTGATCGATTGGTCTCCACATTGAGACCCCACTGATTGCTAAAACAAAGC
This sequence comes from Rhinoderma darwinii, assembly GCF_050947455.1. NCBI lineage: Eukaryota > Metazoa > Chordata > Amphibia > Anura > Rhinodermatidae > Rhinoderma > Rhinoderma darwinii. Next base: position 207,923,905 of record NC_134690.1, on the reverse strand, counting down.
TGCAGAATCGCTTGGGTGAACGCTTTGCTGCTTAGCTTCTGATCAGATTTCTTCGGAAATCCAAACGAGCAGTGTACGGGTGTATAGACTTTCTATTGAGTCCGGACACTACATGTTTGTCTTTCAGAGAAAATCAATAAATCATAAATCAAGCAGCATAGCGTTTGGTTTTAGCGATTGGTGGGAGTCTCGGTGCTCGGACAATTCCCGATCATAACTTCTGCCGTGTCAATCTGACGTGTCAAAAGTTTTTTTTCAAAATTTAGTTACCCTTTAAAGCTATGCTGTAACTCTACGGAATTTCACTCTAACAGCTCACCACCCATACAGTAACTGTACGTCATGGGGCGGCGGTAAGGTGTTTAAGGAGGAATCTTGTCCAAGATAGAAATGGGTAATACTGGTTAATACTTATTTAGGCAGTAGCCTATTTCAGAAAAGCCTTGATATGGTAGGTTGCCTTAGGCATGTTTGCAAAAACATCAAAGCTAAAGAGACCAAAAATCTAGGTGACTCAAATTTTTACTTGTTTCTTGATCGCAGAGTTGACACATGGCCTGATAAGGCATAGGGGTTGACCACATATGCATCTGCTCATATTCTCACTCCTTTTAGGCTAAATGCACACAACCATTGTTTTAGGCCCCATGCACACGACAGCAAAAAACCTCCGTTTTTGCGGACCGCAATTGCGGTCCGCAAAAACTGAGCCATTCACTTTCATTGAACACTGACACCTTTCCGTAGCACTACGGAAGGGTGTCAGTGCCGTGGAAATGTTCCGGGAATTATGGAACATGTCCGTTCTTTCGCATTTTGCGGGCCGTGCTCCCATACTTTGTATGGGAGCACGGCCCGAAAATGCGGCTGTCAGTCAGCGGCCGGCCGTGCCCGAAATCGCGGGCCGTGATTGCGGGCACGGTCGTGTGCATGGGGCCTTAGTCAGTGTGCTGTTTTTTTAATTGATAGCACACTGACCCATTTCTATGGCCCCATGCACACTAAGGTGTTTTTCACTGATCTGTGTGGGGGCTGTGGGACTTGGCCTCAAAACTCAGAGCAGCTCCTATTCCTGTCCGTGTTTGCGGCACGGTCCCCTCACCCATTCAAGTCTTTGGCAACGTGAAAACCACGGACGGCACACATGCCAATACGTAAGCCATCCATGTTTTGCGGATCGTTGTTTACGGGCAGCAAAATACAAACTACTGTGTGCATGTATGCTTAGTAGAAAAATAAAGACACCCTCTCAGGTGTGACAATTGAAGAGCACATATTCTCTATCATTGGTTAGAAGTGGTGGTAACATGTACAAAATCTCCTGGGGGCACTGAAGGATGTACAGGGTTTGAGATGACAGTAACAGGATCTGATCTGTCTTCCTGCTGTCACTTGCAGCTCCCCCTCCCTAACACACAGAAACAGGAAGTCAAACTTTTTTTTCCCTGCTTCCGGACTTTAAAAAGTAAATTTACGCCTGGAGCTTTCATGTTTAATATGTAATGATAACATGTCCTTGGCAGTAAAAGGGTTAGGAATGGGTTGGACATCTTCATTAAAAATACATAATATAAAAAAATCTATCATGCACATTTTATTTATACTGGTATTATTGGTACTATGTATCTGATATATATATACTATATAAAGTTCAATAGTAGGGAAAAAAAAAAGATATTGATAAAGTTACCTCGATAGCGGTACCTTGATGTATCCGCAACCAAGCACAGTGCAACGCAAATAAATGGGGCTTTACAAAATCCAATTAATCCAGTCCCGTGTCTTGCAAATTTTTATGTTGTTGACAAATCCATGGCGGACGTGGCCCTAGAGTCCTGGAAAATGTTTAGATGTGGTTATTCACCACTGAGTGTGCTTGTCAGCCTGCACTCCAGTTTAATTCACGCATTTTTAGTGCAGACTTGCAGGGGATGCCTAAGTAATAATACTGATTTAGATTGTCATATTGATGGGATATTCTACTGATTAAAGTTAGAATTAAAAAGTCAATGTGGTCTGCAGGGGATCAATGGTATCCGTGGTATGACTGATCGGTTATAAACGCAAACCAGAACGCAGATGTTAAGAGCTTTAAAAAAAAAATAGCATTCCCCATAAGACAAAAATTCTGTAGCATCTTTTCTTAGAACTGTGCTTTGTGCTAATCCTGTTATTCCTTCTGGAAATATATAAATTGACAAGTATTTGTGTAAGGTGTGTCCCTACAAAATCCGCACGGTACATGCCCAGTTGACAAACGGATTTATAAAGCCCAGTTTTATATTTATACGTACTTTTCCAGGGGGAATAACAGAGGAACAGCAGAAAGCAGAGTTCTAATTAAAAAAATGCTCCAGAACTCTTATGGGGAATATACTAGTATTTGCTAAAACAGACATGTCAGGAGAGCGGACAGATCTGCATAGGGATGACAACACTGCAAGTGACAGAAATCAGAAGGGGATATATTTTGACATCGGACTCTTCCAGTAGTGCAGAATTAGCCTTCGGGTCTTAGAAGTAAGATAAAAATGTGAAAAACTTTTATTTAATGTACACTTAATGATGTTTTTTTTTTGTTTGTTTATATCTATATATATAGCCATTTAGCTAATGTGGCACACCAGTCTCTCCATGTTAAAGGAAGCACCCCAGAAGTTGCACATGTAAGTCTCACAAGATGGTGGCAATCCTACCGTTTCACTATATTTACATGCATTGTGTTTACTAATTCAAGTGTTTAAGGCCTGATGCACACGACCGTGTTCGGTCCGTGATATACGGTCCGCATGTCGGCCGCTTGTCCCGGACCGTACAAAGTACAGGGAGCCGGGCTCCTAGCATCATACTTATCTATGACGCTAGGTGTCACTGCCTATCCACGTAACTACTGTCACACACTAAAACATGATTACAGTACGGGACAGTAGTTCCGCGGACAGGCAGTGACCCCTATCGTCATAGATAAGTGTGATGCTAGGAGCCCGACTCCCTGCACTGTGTTCGGTCCGGGACATGCAGCCGACATGCGGACCGTATATCACGGACCGAACACGGTCGTGTGCATGGGGCCTAACCCCTTCCCGCCGCAGCCATTTTTCAGATTTTCATTTTAGTTTTTTTCCTCCCCACCTTCCAAAAGCCATAACTTTTTATTTTTCCATCGATTTTAGTCCTATGAGGGCTTGATTTTTGCGGGACGAGTTGTAGTTTTTCGTAGCACCATTTATTGTGCCATATACTGTACTAGGAAAGGGGAAAAAAATAATTTGTGGGGTAGAAAATGAAAAAAAAAAACAGCGATTCCGCCATTGTTTTTTGCGCGTCGTTTTTACGGAATTCACTGTACAATTAAAACAACATGTTAATTTTATCCTTTGGGTCAATACGATTACGGCGATACAAAATATATATATATAGTTTTTTCTATATTTTACTACTTTTACAAGTAAAAACCTAAGTGTAAAAAATAAAATTAATTTTGCGTCGCCAAATTCTGAGAGCCATAACTTTTTTTAATTTTTCCGTCGATTAATTGGTATGAGGGCTTATTTTTTGCGGGATAAGCTGTAGTTTTTAATGATACAATTTTGGGGTACATGCGACGTTTTGATCACTTTTTATTTTTTATGGGTTAAATAATGATATATTGTAATAGTTCAGACTTTTACGGATGCGGCGATACTAATTATGTTTGTTTTTTTCCTATTTTTTTTATTATGCTCTAGGGGGAAAAGGGTTTTGTTTTTTTTACTTTTAATATTTTATTTTTTTTTACATAAAAAAACAACTTTAGTTTACAAATTTTTCCTTTTTTTATTAGTCCGCCTAGGGGACTTCAACCAGCGATCGTTAGATTGCTTGCACTATATACCGCAATACTAATGTATTGCAATATATCGTGATTCTAACAGGCTTCTATTAAGCCCTGCCGGAGGCAGCGCTTAATAGGAGCACAAAGATGGCGAAACCTGGGGGCCTTCATTAGGCCCCCAGGCAGCCATAGCAACCATCGCCACCCCACGAATCCCGGTGATGCGATCAGAGGGGAATTCCCTTTGATCATGCCGCGGTCACGGACCGTGGCGACCAAAGAGTTAAACAGCTGAGGTCCGAATGTTTTCCGACCCCAGCTGTGTTCAGGAGGCTGCTCTAAGATCAGGACCTGTTAGTTACAGCTCCTGCTTAGAGGATGAGAGCTCAAACGAGCGCTCATCAGCTTCATCTGCAGCGACGCCAAAAGACATCGTTGTAGACTGGGGACCTGCACCGCCTGATGTCAAAAGACGGTGGCCGGTCGGGAAGGAGTTAACAATATATCTTATGTTGTTTGCACGTTTACGTTTATTATTATTATTTCGATTTTGTCCATTGTGGCCTCACAAACTCTAGCAATTATAAGATGTAACCGGAATACCATTGTTTCTACAGGCTCGGCTTCACTTCTTCAATAGTATACGGGTAGTTCTGGCAAGTGGAATGAAGTTGCTTGGGATCTCACCGGTTGATAAAATGTAAGAAATACCAACAAGCATCATTTTTAATAATAAAAAAATAAAAATCTACATGCAATGTAGTTATCTTGTGCTTTACAACATCAACATTTGATATATGATAAACCAGTGTTTGGACATGCATTTCCAAAGTAAGGCTTCATGCACACGACCGTGCATGTAATTACGACCAATTATAAAGTATTAGAGCACGGTCCGTAAAAAATAAAAAAATAGGACATGTCCTATTTTTTTCGGCAGGTTTCTACGGCACGGACACCCTCTCGTAGACATACGGGAAGGTATCCGTTGGCCATAGAAATTAATAGGCCCGTAATTACGGGCGACTTTATGGTTGTGTGCATGGGCCTAAGGCTCTGTTCACACGGCGGAATCTTTGTGCAGGAACAATCATTTCAATGGGAGTCAAACTGTTCTTTTTCCCGCTAGCTGATTTTTTTCATCTACCGGGAAAAAGTAGCATCCCGCTCGATCTTTGGGTGGATTCCGCCCGAACCTCCCATTGAAGTCAATGGGATCGGGGAATAATTCCGATGTGGATTTTGCGGCGGGACCTGCCACGCAAAATCCGTCGTGTGAACTGACACTTAATATTCAAGAAGCTGCTCCTAAATGAGGATCTATCTGCTACATGAGTAGACAGGTCAACTTTTCCAGGGGACCTATGCGCCAGGAAATACTTCTAATATAAATACAGTGTTCATACGGCCGCACTCACATACATATATATATATATATATAATAGCATTTTTGCTGTGCTATTCAATAGACACATCCCACACAACCTTCGTAGTATACATTTTTTTGTAATAGTGGGAGTCAATGGGAAACATATTCTATACAGCAGAATAAGTCGGGAGTATTTGCCAACATATACCTGATACTGCAATCATTTTATGACTAAATTAGTATTTATGCCTCTTTCCCAGTTGGCAGGAATTAAGTGATGTTGAAATTTACACGGTTTTTAGTAGCAGCTTGGAACAGAATGCACAAGGTTACAAGTCTATGTATTTTTTATTACTATTGTTAAACAAAATATTTCTTGAAAAAAAAAAATATTTTTATTATTGCCATCTTTTGAAAATGAGCTTAAGGGAGATAACATTTTTGGAAGTCATGCCCCTCTGAACATGACCCCTCCTCACATGTGTACGTGTATATACTGTGTATATGGATGGATTGATGTACTCATTGTCCTCTCATTAGCAGACCATATTCTGGCCTTCCATGTGTGATGTTCTCATGATTGGGCACAGTGTGGTGTGTCTGGTGTTCCTCCAGGGCTAGAGGAAGATTTGTTGGTGTCTCCCGATGGTTGACACTTCTCTTTCGCTGGATGCGCTGCTCAGATGATGGCTCTGTGTATGCTGCTATTGATCTTGGTTGGTAACAAGCTTGAAAAGAGTGGGGTGAGTGGAGTTGTTGACTCCGGAAAATATAGCTGTGGCTCGGGGTGGAGATTCTAGTTTCAGCTTGAGTAACTCAATCTCTCAAGTTTAGTAAGTCCTGACATAAGAGGCCAACATCCACCTTCACCGCCTCAATTTTGGTAGTGACTGACGTGTCCAGCATTGTAGTCAGAAGTGTCTCCGAGACCTGCTTTAGGATTCCGTTGCTGAAAAAATGTAAATGTTCTGTTTCTCACAACATGGCGTCAGAAGAAATAGTAATTTTATTGTGCAAAATGTTGTAAAAGATAAAAAAAAGTGCTATGAACTTGGTATCGCTGGAATCGTACTGACCCGCACAATAAAGTTACCATGTAATTTGTAATAATTCTCCCAAAAAATAAGATAAAAAGTGATCAAGAAGTTGCATGTACCCCAAAATGGTATCAATAAAAACTACAGCTCATCCCGCAAAAAAAAACCAGCCCTCATACCTCTAAGGCCTCATGCACACGACCGTATTTTTTCCCACCCGTAAATACTGGCGTAAATACGGGTCCGGTGTCACACGTATTCCACCCGTTTTGCACCAGTATTTACGAACCCGTGCCCGTAAATATGGGTCCGGTGTCACCCGTATTCCACCCGTATTTACGAGCACGGTTTTGTCGGCAAAATAGCACTGCACTAATCGGCAGCCCCTTCTCTCTATCAGTGCAGGATAGAGAGAAGGGACAGCCCTTTCTGTAATAAAAGTTAAAGAAATTCATACTTACCCGGCCGTTGTCTTAGTGACGCGTCCCTCTCTTCACATCCAGCCCGACATCCCTGGATGACGCGGCAGTCCATGTGACCGCTGCAGCCTGTGATTGACCTGTGATTGGCTGCAGCGGTCACATTGCCTGAAACGTCATCCAGGACGTCGGGCCGGATGTCGAGAGTGACGCGTCACCAAGGCAACGGGCGGGAGACCGGACTGGAGGAAGCAGGAAGTTGTCGGTAAGTATGAACGTCTTTTATTTTTACTTTTTACAGGTTTATACTGATCGGTAGTCACTGTCCAGGGTGCTGAAAGAGTTACTGCCGATCAGTTAACTCTTTCAGCTCCCTGGACAGTGACTATTTACTGACGTCGCTTAGCAACGCTGCCGTAATGACGGGTGCACACATGTAGCCACCCGTTATTACGAGAGCTCCATAGACTTCTATGGACTGTCCGTGCCGTTATTACGGCCTGAAATAGGACATGCTCTATCTTTTTCAACGGCACGGGCACCTTCCCGTGAGAAAACGGGAAGGCACCCGTCGCCAATAGAAGTCTATGAGCCCGTTATTACGGGTCGTGATTACGACCCGTAATAACGGGAGTTTTTACGGTCGTGTGCATGAGGCCTAAGTCTATGAAAAAATAACTTAAGGCTCCAATAAGTCAGGAAAGAAACAATATGCAGTTGTACAGGCCCGAGGGGAACTTTTCTTCAGTTTCAAGAGGCGAATTATCAAGGCCCTAAAATTAGGGAACCAGGAAGGGGAGGATTTAAACATATTGAGGGTGCCCGTATAACACTTTTCCAACAAAATTCCCGAAACTGCAAAGGTGCAGATATGAAAGAACGTTATGTATCAGTGCCACACTGGCATGTTCAGAAAGGATTGCTTCACAGCGTAACACACCTATGGGTTGTTTTTTTTTTACCCCATTATTATGTCCTGATTTACTCTGCCCAGCTTACATATACCCCCACATTATAAAGTCATACAGTATAGCAGTAAAACTCCAAACAAAACTGCTACCAAGCAGAAGCCAAATGTCAGTCCCTCCCTTCACCGTCCTACACTGTGGCCAAACAGCAGTGTACTGCCACATACATGGCATCGCCATATCCGGGAGAGCCCTTTTAACAATTTTTGGGGTACGTGTCTCCAGTGACACAAGCTGAGCACAACATATTTGCCACTGAAATTACATATCTAGGTAAAAATTGCAATTTTTACATTGCACTATTATTTATGGAAAAGACCAGTGGGGTCAAAATGCTCACTACACCCCTTGATAAATGCCTTGAGGGGTGTAGTTTCCAAAACGGGGTCACTTCTCAGGGGTTTCTTTTATTACTTCACATCAGAACCTCTGCAATTGTGAGCTAATACTTTGTAAGTCGCCAAATTAGGCCTCAATTTCGCATGCTACTCTTTCACTCCTTGCCCATTGTCCAGGCAAAAGATTAGTGCCCCATGTAGTGTGTTTCTAAAACCAGGAAACACAGCATAATAATTAGAGAGCTGTCTTGTTATGGTGGCACAAGCTGGGTACCACTTATTGGCACATCTACGGAAAAATTGCCATTTTTCACTCGGCAACATTGAGTGCACACTAATTTCTGGAAACACCTGCGGAGAGAACATGCTCACTACACCCCTAGGTGAATACCTTAAGGGGTGTAGTTTCCAAGATGAGGTAACTTTTGGGTGGTTTCCACTGTTTTGGTCCCACAGGCGCCCAGAAACCAATCCAGCAAAATCTGTACTCCAAAAGCCAAATGGAGCTACTTCTCTTCTGAGCCCTACTGTGTCGCCAAACTGCGGTTTATGACCACATATGGGGTATTGCCGTACGGGAGAAATTGTTTTACAAATTTTGGGGTGCTTTTTCTCCTTTTATTTGAGAAAATGAAAAATTTTGAGCTAAAGCGAAGTCTTTTTGGAAAACAATGCAATTTTTATTTTCACTTCCCACTTCTAATAAAAACTATGAAACACCTGTGGGGACAAAATGCTCACTACACCCGTAGAGGAATTTCTCAAGTGCTATAGTTTCCTAAATTAAGTCACTTTTGGTGAGTTTCCACTGAACTGGTACCTTCGGGGCTTTGAAAATGTGACATGGTGCAGAGGAACCAATCCAGCACAATTTGCGCTCCAAATGCCAAAGGGCGTGCCTTCCCTTCTAAGCCCTGCCATGTGCCCAAACAGCAGTTTATGACCCTATATGGGATATTTACGTACTCTATAGACGTTGCTTTACAAATGTAGGGGGAGGGGGGCTTTTTCTTCTTTATTACTTAAAATAATAAAATCTATAAAACACCTGTGGGGTCAAAATGCTCTCTACACCCCTAGATAAACTCCTGCTGGGGTGTAGTTTCCAAATTGGGGTATTATTTTTGGGGTGTTTCCTTTGTTTTGGCACCACAAGACCTCTTCAAACCTGACATGGTGCCTAAAATATAATCTAATAATAAGAAGGCCCCTAAATCCACTAGGTGCTCCTTTGTTTCTGAGGCCGGTGCTTCAGCCCATTACCACACTAGGGCCACATGTGGGATATTTCTAAGAACTGCAGAATCTGGACAATAAATATTGAGTTGCTTTTCTCTGGTAAAAACTTCTGTGTTACAGAAAATAAGTGGATCAAAAATGAATCTCTGCAGCTCAAATATCCAGACTAGAAGAATTGTCCCATATTGCGCAGAGAACTGTAAGCAAATATAAAAGAATCTAGTCCACTTGGCTTTCCTTTGTACAAGATTCACAACTATTTGGAAGATTCACATCTACTTAGTTGTTACATCTGTGTAAACATGAAGCTGATCTAAAGCTACACTCATTACATACAACAAGTACTTACCTTCATATATGCCAATATTTTAATTATAGACTTTGGTTGAGGTATACAAATGCTGAAAGTTCTTATAGACCTGAATTGCTTATTGATTACCTTCGTTGTGAATGTTTACTATGTTTAACTTGCTAGTGTCAGTGTGCGAGAGTAGACACACTGGTACTTAACCCCTTAGTGACCAGCCCATTTTAGGCCCTAATGACCAAGCTATTTTATTCGTTTTTCTATAGTCGCATTCAAAGAGCTATAATTTTGTTATTTTTTCGTCTACATAGCTGTATGAGGAGTTGTTTTTTGCGGGATTAGTTGTACTTTTTAATAGCACCATTTTTGGGTACATATAATTTTTTTATTAACTTTTAACTTTTTTGGGGGGGATTATAAAAAAAAATGAAATTACACCATTGTTCTATGCGTTTTTAAATTGACGCCGTTCACTATGCGACGTAAATAACATGTTACCCTTATTCTATGGGTCGGTACGATTACGGCGATACCACATATGTAGAGGTTTTTTATGTTTTACGACTTTTGCACAATAAAAACACTTTTGAACTAAAATTATTTGTTTTTGCATCATCGCTTTCCAAGAGCCGTAATTTTTTTATTTTTCCATCAATGTAGTGATTTTTTGGGCTTGTTTTCTTCGAGACAAGATGTAGTTTTGATTGGTACTTTTTGGGGTGCATGGGACTTATTGATACATTTTTATTATGACTTTTTGGGGGGGGCAATGGAAAAAAATAGCAATTTCGCCATTGTTTTTTGCGTTTTTTTTTTACGGTGTTCATCTTGCGGTTTAAATGACATATTAACTTTATTAATAGTCATTACGGTCACGGCGATACCACATATGTGTACTTTTTATTTTTTACACTTTTACTAAATAAAACCACTTTTTATGGAAAAAAAATGGATTTATTTTTTTACTGTACTTTTTATTAATAATATTTATTTCACTTTGATGACTGATTTTATTAGTCCCTAGTCCCACTAGGGGACTTTACTGTGCGATCTTCAGATCGCTGATATAATGCTCTGGTATACTTCGTATATCAGAGCATTATTGCCTGTCAGTGTAAATCTGACAGGCAATCTGTTAGGACGTGCCTCCGGCACGTCCTAACAGGCATATGTCCAGGGCTGACCTGGGGGCTTTTATCAAGCCCCCGGCTGCCATGACACCCCATCGGAGACCCGCGATTGCATTCGCAGGCCGCCGATGGGTGACAGAGAGAGCTCACTCCCTTTGTAAACAGTTAAATGCCGCGGTCGCTATTGACGGCGGCATTTAACGGGTTAAACAGCCGCGATTTCGATCGCGGGCGTTGGAGCAGGAGCTCAGCTGTCATCAGACAGCAGAGCCCCGGCTCCAGCCTGCACGGGAGACCCGTGCAGGACTTAGACTAGGCGAACGTTAAAAGGCGTCAGCCTAGCCTAAGGCCCCTTAGTGACCGACGTGAAAAGGCGTATTGGTGAAATAACTATCTTTATTTTCTTTTTATTTATATTGCGTAAGATAAAACTGAATATATATTTGAAACCAAATTAATTTCTGCAAAAAAAAATTACATTTGTAAAATTCACCTCTAAATTGCTTTAATTCTTGTGCTGTTTTGAATACTTTGAGGGGTGCAGTTTTTAAAATGGGGTGATTTATGGGGACTTTCTAATATATAAGACCCTCAAAGCCACTTCACAACTGAACTGGTCCCTGAAATAATAGCCTTTTAAAATCTTCTTGAAAATGTGAGAAATTTCTGCTAAAGTTCTAAGCCTTGTAACGTCCTGGAAAAATAAAAGGATGTTCAAAAAGCAATGCCAATATAAAGTAGACATATGGAGGATGTTAATTAGTAACTATTTTGTGTGGTATAACTGCCTGTCTAACAAGCAGATACATTTAAAATCTATAAAAATGCTAATTTTTGCAATTTTTCGCAAAAAGTTGGTGTTTTTCACAATAAAATACTGAATATAGCGACAAAGTTTTACCAGTAACAAAGTCCAACGTGTCACGAGAAAACTGTTTCAGAATCGCTTGAATAGGTAAAAGCATTTCAAAGTTATTACCACATAAAGTGAGATGTCAGATTTGAAACATATGGCTCTGTCAGAAAGGTCAAAAGTGTCTGCAGTGGGAAGGGGTTAAAATGCAAAATGATTCCTGACACTAAGGCCCCATGCACACGACCGTAAAAACGCCCGTAATTACGGGCCATAATTACGAGCCCATAGACTTCTATTGGCCACGGGTACCTTCCTGTTTGCGTCTTATTTCAGGCCGAAATTACGGCACGGCAGGCTCATAGAAGTCTATGGGGCTCCCCTAATTACGGGTGGCTACATGTGTGCACCTGTAATTATGGGTGCGTTGTTAGGCTTTCAATTTTTGAATAAAGAGAAGCAGAAAAAATGGCATCTGAGCGATCTTGTGACATCATTTCCAGCCCACTTTTTTTTTTTACGGGCCCGTAAATACGGGTGGAATACAGATGACAACAGACACGTATTTACGGGGGGCACGGGTCCATAAAAAGGGGTTAAATACGAATTAAACGTGTCAAAGGACCCATATTTACGGGAGGGAAAAAAATACGGTCGTGTGCATGGGGCCTTAACCCCTTAATGACCAGCCTATTTTAGATGTTAATGACCAAGCCATTTTTTAAGTTTTTCCATCGTCTCATTTAAAGCGCTATACACTTTTTATTTCTGCGTCGACATAGCTGTATAAGGTCTTGTTTTTTGCGGGACAAGTTGTAATTTTTAATAGCACCATTTTGGGGTACATAGAATTTATTGATTAACTTTTATTAACTTTTTTTTATGCGGGGAATAGAAAAAAAAAAACAGCAATTTCGCCACACTTGTGTGTCCTAAATTTACGCCGTTTACCGTGTGGTATAAATAACACAATATCTTTATTCAGTGGGTTGTAGCGATTACAACGATACCAAATTTGTATAGTTTTTGTATGTTTTACTACTTTTACAAAGCGAAAACACTTTTTTTTCAAAATTATTTGTTTTTGTGGCTCCATATTTGAAGAGCCGTAACGTTTTTATTTTTTCGCCGATGCGGTTGTGTGAGGGCTTTTTTTTTTTTGCGGGACGACTTGTAGTTTTTATCGATACCATTTTGGAGTAGATGCGACTTTTTGATCACTTTTTATCACGTTTTTTAAGGCTGGATTCAAAGAAAAAAACTGCAATTTTTGCATGTTTTTTTATTTTATTTTTTACGGCGTTCACCGTGCGGATTAAATGATGTAATAAGTTTATAGTCGGGGTCGTTACAGACGCGGCGATACCAAATATGTAACTTTTTTACTTTATTTTGTTTGTTAATCGTAAAGCAGTTTAAGTGGGAAAAAGTGGGTTTTTCATTTTTATTTTTTTTCACTTTTTATTAAACTTTTTTTTTTTTTTTACTAGTCCCACTAGGGGACTTCACTATGCGATTATCCGATCGCATTTATAATACACTGCAATACTTCTGTATTGCAGTGTATTATGCCTGTCCGTGTAAAACGGACAGGCATCTGCTAGGACATGCCTGCGGCATGATCTAGCAGGCATTCATTACAGGCAGACCTGGGGGCCTTTATTAGGAGACACAGACACAGACACTCAGCGATCTTATCGCCGGGTGTCAGTGGATGAGAGGGAGCTCCCTCCTTCTCTCCAAAACCACTCAGATGCGGTGCACGCTAGTCAGCACCGCATCTGAGGGGTTAAATGGGTGAGATCGATACAAATATCGATCTCACCCGGTCGAGCAGGGACGCCCCAAGCCCTCAGGCAGCTGAGAGCAGGGAGATTTGACAGCTCCCTGCTCTGTTTACTTATTCCGATGCAGCGACGTAAAAAGTGTATTGCATCGGAATAAGGCCCGTTAGTGACCGACGTAAAAACACTATGGGCCAGTCACTAACGGGTTAAAGTACACTTGGGCTCTGTTTACATCTGCATCAGAGGCTCTGTCAGCAGTCAGTCACAGATTCCATCACAGGACTAAATAGCGCAACACGCAGCGCTACTTCATCCAGCAAAATGATAGAAACCATGACAGAACCCATTAATGTCAATAGGTTCCATTGGACGCAGAAGGTATCTGTCACGTGACGAATCAGTCACTTTTGTTATTTTCAATAGCGACGCAAGTGTGAACAGAGTCTAATATAAATAAAATTAGCAGTCTCTAATGAAGAAAACTGTGTAAAGCTATGTTTACACTTGAGTTCGTTCTTTTCCATTGTGTTTTTGTTGCCTTTTCAAGGTCAGAATAGTGTAGCATGCTGCGCTAATCTATCCAGTTAAAAAAACTAACAAAAAACTGGTAGCTGACGGATACCTGACCCATTATAAGTCGATGGGAGTAAAAAAAATTAACTAGATCATGACGCATCAGTGAAACTGATCAAATTAACACTCAGAGTTCTTCAGGAAACTTGCCCTGAAAGGGGTAACTTTGTGTGAACATTACTTTAAGTATTCTTGGGTTGACATCTGTGTTGCAGTCGCAGATGCCATAGAAAATTACAGAAAAAGGCAGAACACGCAGCTCTATTTTGTCTGGCAAAATGACTGGAAACAGACGGAACCCATTAAAGTCAATAGGCGCCATTGGTGTCAGTCAATTAATGGATACGCCGCAGCATTGAAGTCTATTTTTTTCCTTCTTCAATGGAATTCCTAGTTCAGAAGTGAACATAACCTTAACTAAATAACAATCCCAAAACAGTTCCTTAATCTTTTATTAAAAAAAAAAAAAGTCATGTCAAAAGTTTCAAGAAAAAAGGAACACAAGTGAAAATGATCCTCATGATATGTTACACGGCTGGTAAGGACACGGATGACCGGAAGAGTACAAGCAGGAAAGTAGTCTTTGGACAGGAACTTCCAGTCTTAGTAGAGATCATTCCTATGAATAGTTCCATTATATGTGCCGGCTTAGGACTTATTCAGTCCAATGCATTTTGTATCCATGCGGTCCATAATGTGGATGCTGCAAAAAGACATGTCCATTTCGCCTCGCGTGGATCCTCATAATAAACTATATACATGGCCACATTAGAAATAAAGATATGAGCAACTACTGACTGATCTTCATAGAAAATTGCGCTGCATACGTCACATTCATTTGTAGGTCTGCTTTCCAAAGTTGAGCAGTAACAAATACTGCGGGGTCACGGTTGACCTTTTGGATTGAAGCGCCGGAAGAAATGAATACAATAACTACATTGTATATTTACAAGTGCATTAGAGTTCATCCAGCCGTAGACCATCAAACACTGATCAGTTTTTCACTGAGGTTGCTGCTGGTCTCCTTCGTTTCGAGCTTGGTTGTGTCTTTTCTGGGTAACCCATATGTATATATGGATATGCAAACAAGCAATGCTCCAACAGCGAAGGTTAATGCTAGAAAAGAAATAAAATCCACACTTTTCACCAATTTCCACAAACAATCACATTGCTGCTACCAAACTTTAGCTACTTCCCGAATTTTAAATAAAAGGAGTACGTGGTTTTTTTTATGTTTGGGGCTGATAACCTTTTTGCAATTCAGAAGATTTTTTTTCTTAAAAATGTTTCTGATTATGTTACTAACTATACATTACTTATACAGGAAACAAAAGTAATTCATGGTGACAGAAGTAATAAAAACCATGCGGCTAGAACTAGACTTGACCAGACTCAAAAGGATCAAATATTAGAAGAGATCTCCATTTATTTTCAAGATCCTTCTCTAAAGGGCTTGCATGAGAAACATGGCCGTTTTCTTTTAGAATCTACACCCACTTAAGCCCATAGACCGTCTGACCGCAATACCGTACACAGCCCATGGATTAGAGTGGCGCCATTTCTAGAAGAAAACTGCCATGTTAGTCATGCAAGCCCATTTTTGTAATCTCTTTTAAAAGGAATGGTGTAGATTTATACACGACAGGCAATAACTTATGTCATTTCTAGGGTAATAGCTAGCAACTGGATGACTGTTTCTATAAAGTTGCCACGTGCCCAATGTTTTCCCTGGCAGCAATCATGTAGCATGTAAAACTATCTATCTAGCTGTACACTGTATTTATTAGTAGTATTGCATCTATAGTTCCATATTATAAAATATTGTTCGGTTTCTGCAAAATAATATTTTTTATATAATTAAGCCATAAAATGTTCCAATATACTTGTGTGTGCAAGAGCTCTGCTTGCTGTTATTCAGTAGGAACATTCATTGTTTACTTCCATTGTATAAAATTCTGTCCATGGTCCAGTGCTGGGATAGTTAGGAGACAGCTTTAATACGCATGCTGTATCTGCAACGAGCCAGGCACCTGTGAGTCCATCACATGACAATGGACAGAGTTTTATCCACTGGAAGTAAACAATGAATGTTTCTACTGAATAACAACAAGCAGAGATCTTGAAAACCAAGAGGAATTACTACATAAAGTATATTGTAAAATTGTATAACTTAATTATAGGGAAAATAAACCGGACAACCTCTCTTAATTCAGTAATTCTAACAGTTTGGAAAATGAGAAATCATAGATAAACACCCAGGATTCTAAACCAGCTCCTGTAAGTCTGACCTTGCTGGTGTAGCGCTTTAGTTTTAGCTAGTATGGAACTCATAACTCCAGCCTTTACCCCAAAACTGTAGACTACAGTTCTATCATAGTCCCTAAATTCAAAACAAGTCCAGAATTGATACACAACCACCCAGTGGGGGATGTATTTTAAATACACCTATTTATACAATGCTGCAAACCAAACGGTAACATACTTATCTGCAATCCAAAGAGCAACACGGACGCAATGGTCGAGACGACAATGGCTGCAGCTGCTGAAAAGCCTTTCATAATGTTATCGGTATATTTCACTACAACCGACGTGTAAAGGCCACCAACACTAGCCAGCACTGCAAAACAAAAGAAAGAATAAGGAACGTTTTTTTTAAAAACATAATAGTACCAAAAGACATCTAACTAGGGATGTCACGTTACCAGAATTTGGACTTCGATACCGATACTTTGTGTAGTATTGGAATTCTCGATACCAAAACGACACTTTGCCAACAATAATATAAAAAAAATAAGTTCTTCCATTTTCTGATGTGAGGCACGTGGTATTATGAATCGTGAACCTCCATGGGCCTCACATTAATAGTAATTAACCCCATCATGTTTCTCAGTCGTAATGGACAACATTGGGTTAATGAAGGGGTCAATTACTATTAATGAGAGGCACATGGAGGATAAATTCATCACACCTGGTGCCTCACAATAAGTGAAAGAAAGCAGTTTTTATTTAATTTTTTTTACAGCGTACACATCATAAATGACGCAAAAACTTGTTGTGCAGGTTATTACGGCCGCGCCAATACCGAATATGTATATTTTATGTATTGGGACTTATTTTAATGTTTATTGTAAAAAATGTGTAAGTGTATTTGTTTTTATTGAACATTACATTGTTTTTACTTTATTATTTTTAAACTTTAATGAACTGGCGTATGTCTATATGCCAGTACATTAGACTGTGTACGGATAGTACACAGGCAGTTGTTAGAACATACCCAAGTATGCCCTAACAGCCCTGGGTTCCTTTAATGGACCCTGGGCTGTCTGTCCATATATGGTATGTCCCTCAATCGCATCACAGGGATTCCCTGTGACGCGATCCAAGTGGCTTCCCCATTTGCATATTCCCCTTGAATGCTGCAGTCAACTTTGATCGCAGAATTCGGGGGAATAACGTTAGAGTGGGGCAGGGGGTGGGTGAGCCCGACACAGAACGGGGGAGTGTTTTTCAGTGCACCCACCATGTTCTGTCTTCAGTGCCACCAATCATTAGTGCAGCGCTGGTCGAATCACATCGTGCGCGCACACTTGTCAAGACTCGCAGTTAGTTAGTTAATTTTATCAAGACCAAGCGTTGACAGCAGACCGCCGTCTTCATCAGGCCATACAACAGAACAGCTATATACAGACACCATTAAATAGAAAACAAAACTAAAAAAAACGCGAGAAAGGACTAAATCACCGACGGAGTCAATAGGGGTCAGATTGTTAGGAGGTTAAAATTAACAGTACCAATAGTTCTTTCAAAAGGCAGGAAACAAGTGGCAGAAAGATTTTAGTGTGCAATCAGTTGTTTGTTTTTTTTAACTTCTAGCACATTCATGGGTCACATTCATTTCTATGGGGCCATGCACATTCCCATTTTTTTTGCGGAATCATGTGCCCGTTCCGCAAAAATAAGAAAAGGTCCTATTCCTGTCCGTTTTTGCAGATGTCTTGGCCATTCTATTCAATGGTCCATTAAAACTACGGACTGCACATGGAAGCCATCCGCGTGCGATCCGTGTTTTGTGGATCCGTGATTTGCAGTCGTATAAATGGCCACGGATGTGTGCTTAAAAGGGAACCTGTCACCAGCATTTCACCTATTAAACCAGCAATAAATGGTAGTAGTGGGGGGAAAATCATTGCTATATAACCTATAATTGTCTTCTTAGTCGGCTCTGTAGCTTTAGTATTCAGCTTTTTAGTGTTCGCACACCGCATGCTAATGAGCATAAGAGAGTCAAATCTTTGTTTGAAGAGAGTCAAATCTTTGTTTGAAGAGAGTCAAATCTTTGTTTGAAGAGAGTCAAATCTTTGTTTGAAGAGAGTCAAATCTTTGTTTGAAGAGAGTCAAATCTTTGTTTGAAGAGAGTCAAATCTTTGTTTGAAGAGAGTCAAATCTTTGTTTGAAGAGAGTCAAATCTTTGTTTGAAGAGAGTCAAATCTTTGTTTGAAGAGAGTCAAATCTTTGTTTGAAGAGAGTCAAATCTTTGTTTGAAGAGAGTCAAATCTTTGTTTGAAGAGAGTCAAATCTTTGTTTGAAGAGAGTCAAATCTTTGTTTGAAGAGAGTCAAATCTTTGTTTGAAGAGAGTCAAATCTTTGTTTGAAGAGAGTCAAATCTTTGTTTGAAGAGAGTCAAATCTTTGTTTGAAGAGAGTCAAATCTTTGTTTGAAGAGAGTCAAATCTTTGTTTGAAGAGAGTCAAATCTTTGTTTGAAGAGAGTCAAATCTTTGTTTGAAGAGAGTCAAATCTTTGTTTGAAGAGAGTCAAATCTTTGTTTGAAGAGAGTCAAATCTTTGTTTGAAGAGAGTCAAATCTTTGTTTGAAGAGAGTCAAATCTTTGTTTGAAGAGAGTCAAATCTTTGTTTGAAGAGAGTCAAATCTTTGTTTGAAGAGAGTCAAATCTTTGTTTGAAGAGAGTCAAATCTTTGTTTGAAGAGAGTCAAATCTTTGTTTGAAGAGAGTCAAATCTTTGTTTGAAGAGAGTCAAATCTTTGTTTGAAGAGAGTCAAATCTTTGTTTGAAGAGAGTCAAATCTTTGTTTGAAGAGAGTCAAATCTTTGTTTGAAGAGAGTCAAATCTTTGTTTGAAGAGAGTCAAATCTTTGTTTGAAGAGAGTCAAATCTTTGTTTGAAGAGAGTCAAATCTTTGTTTGAAGAGAGTCAAATCTTTGTTTGAAGAGAGTCAAATCTTTGTTTGAAGAGAGTCAAATCTTTGTTTGAAGAGAGTCAAATCTTCATTCCTCAAGTCTTTCCGACTTTACCCCGCCTCCTTACTTATGATTAACAGCTCCACGCCCCAGCACACAAAATCCCACGCTTATGCATTGATGTCCTCTTCTGGTGGACACCGGATTATTACGATAAAAGGCGTGAAATGTTTGCAGACAGTTATTTACAGTCGGGGGAGGAGTTTAGGAAAGGGGATAACGGTAATGAACTTTTGATAGCAGCGGCCAGTGAGGTATAAGTAAAGTTCAATAGGTGAAATGCTGGTGCCAGGTTCCCTTTAAGGCCTTAGCAATGTATTTCCCTAATGGTGAGCTACTATTTAAAAAAATCCAATTTTTTTTATAATTGTTTTTCATTTTTTATGGGGGGCCTTTTTTTGTTAGTAAGGGTGCGTTCACATCAGCGATGTCTTTCTGTTGAGGGGTTCTGTCTGAGCTTTCAGTCGGGGAACCCCCCTCGGAAAGGCAAACTGAAACCACAGCTTCCGCTTGCATCACCATTGACAGATGCTTTGCTAGTGGTTTCCGTTTGTCACCGTTGTGAAAGTGTTCCTTTTTTTGACTGAATAAATAGCGCAGTTGCTATTGGAAAGCCCCAACAGAACCCCTTAACGGAAAGACCACTCTGATGTGAACAGGCCCTTAGGGGGCCAATGGGCTGACAAGGGGAGACTCCTCCCTCTGTCAAACACCTTAGATGCTGCAATTGCTATTGGAAAAAATAGCTGTCGTAAAACCACTATACGGTGATCGTTAATGGATTAAAGAGCATTAGACCTGGCGCATAAGCTTGTACTTACAAACTACAAACCAGACGAGGTAATTGTAGCCATAGAAAAATCCTTTTTCGATGATGCCTGCACCATCATTAAGAAAGACAGCAGCTAATGTCACTATTATGCCAGAAATGTACATTTGGATGTTCCTCACCCACAGGGAAGTGTCAGAACTCTTCAACACCTTCTCAAAATACACTCCTGCAAAATGAAAAGACGAAAAGAAAGGTGTTCAGCAGCAGCTTTTTTGTAAATAAATGACACTACTTATTTGGTTGATGAAACATTACAGCCTGTCCAGAGCTGCATTCACTATTCTGCTGGCTCCAAGGTTAATTTGGTGATATCTATTCTAGGAAGTGTCGTCTTTAACCGATCACTGTGCAGTTATTTGATGTAGAAAAAAAGAAACTGTCCCTCTACATTAGCAGCTCAACAAAGCTATTAAGATGGACATACACATTAGATGTAGGTCAGTCGAACCCGACGATTTTGGTGAAACTGGCCGCAATCTAATATCTATGACCATTGACGGAGGAGAGAAGGGTTGGACATGTTGGTTTCCGACATGCCCGATTCTTTTGTTTGCAAGGATGTAATAGAAAACCACGTCCATGTTTGGTGGACGTGGATTACAAATTGACTGTTATTGGGCGCACGATTTTGCAGGTAATTCTGCATGTTTAACTGCAAAACCTTGTGGCCATTAACAGCGATTGCTACGTGTATCCTTATCCTGATAGGTCCTGACCAGCCAAATACTTAATGTGTATGGTGGTGACCCAATTCTGCCCCAACAGCAGATGACTGGGTAGAGAAGGATCGGGCTGTTGAATTTAAACATGGCCGATCCTCTTGTTTGTTAGTAGATAAGCCACTGCCAGGGAAGTCTGCCACCAGCTTTCTCCCAATTGAGGATGCATGCACTCTAAGCCAAGCGTGCATGTGTTTCGGTGTGTAATAGGACCTTATTGGTGTGGAATACACTGCATGGTTATAGTGAAGTTGGATAAACTGCTAGTAAAATTCTCACAGAAACGTGTCACATGTTAACAAGCCATTTGTGACATTTAGACACCACATTACACAAACTAAATCAGATTGAAGGGACATTACACCACAACTAACATGTCTTTACATACAAAAAGTACAACAATGTGAATGTTAATATGACAAATACCAGCAAATCCAGAGCACATCACCGCAACTGCCACAGCACCAAATCCCAGCCAGTGATTCTGTTCAATCTGTGAAGTGGTAAAATGGAAGATTCATTGTATAAATAGTTCCTCTTAGTAAACGTGCAGCGATTGTAAAACGGAAAAGATCTCATTGTCCTGCACAATCTGCTTTCAATTACCAGTAACTCATTCATTTAATGTAAACCGTAATACGCCTTTTTGAGCTATCGTGTACCGACAATTGTTTGGTTTGGTATGGCCGCCTGTTTACGCTGAAGGGACTGAGCCTGTAGCTATAAATTACGTCATAGACAAATAGGCTGTCTGAAAATTTCACAAATGCTTCAAAATCCAAGAATCCGGTGCTCATTTATAAATCTGCAGAATGCTCCAATTTTCTTGCAGAAAATATTCAGCAGCGTGTGGAGGAGACTGGTTCAAATCTCATTCATATGGTTGGGACTGTAATCCACTGCAGAAATTCAGCAGCATTTCCATCCACATATGCAGGGGCCTTATGGCGTATTCACACGCTGCAAAATTGCCGCTTATTTGGAGTGCAGATTCCGCATTGAAAATCCGTAGCAATTTACAGTTCAATTCATGTACATGGCGTTTTAAACACCCCATCCACATGTAGTCGAAAACAATCAGTGCGGAACTGAAGGCACGCTGCAAATTTCATAATCGTGTCAAAAATGTCAATTCTGTTGCCGATTTCACCCTTTGCAACACATAGGGTGAAATCCACATATAGCACGTGTGGACTTGTCATTTTACTCTAAAGCTAAATTTTTGGCAACTAACACTACCCTGTCAATCACCTACAGTCACAAAGGTGGCCCTAAGAGAAGCTATGTATTGAGAAAGACTCAATGTTCTCATGTCAAGCACAAAATGTTTAATAAAAAAAAATATATATTCGTTAATTTCATGAATCATCTTTTCAGTCGAAAGCATTTGAAGATGTGGCCACCCTTCCCATAACACACTAAGACCGTTGCCAAATCATGACTAACAAAATGTTAGTACTTTACACTTTGGATTAAAATGATTCTGACTTCACCAGACACGTCCTGAAGATAAAGCGCGTTATTACTTGGGAATTATTGTGGCGGTAGCCGCTTTCCTTGCGAACACTTTGAAGAACTTCTTACTCCCCAAATGAATCCTTGACTTTTTTCTGAAACTACTTATTTCCTCAAAAGGATACCAGACATTGAATACATACACTAGCACACAGTGACACGTAAAAGGTAATTGAAGTTTATTTGCTGCCACGTGTAGGGAAAGAGGGGGAAGTGATTCCCAGCAAGGCCTAATACTCTAAATTATATAAACAGTCGCCTGACAAATTACCACACCTTCTACACAAACAACTACACCTGTCATCTTCTCAGGCCAAAAGAAGGACTCAACATATAGCCGGCAAAAGCCATACTGAAAGGGAGCGTGCGGTATTACATAGCACAGTGCATGGCATTCATAT
Organism: Rhinoderma darwinii; assembly: GCF_050947455.1. Classification (NCBI taxonomy): domain Eukaryota; kingdom Metazoa; phylum Chordata; class Amphibia; order Anura; family Rhinodermatidae; genus Rhinoderma; species Rhinoderma darwinii. The sequence goes on along the minus strand of NC_134690.1, from coordinate 207,901,349 downwards.
GATAAGTACCCACATGTTAGGGGCTGTTCACATCTGCGCTGGAAACTATCCATCTATTAAAAATCTATATTCACAAGTGAGAATCCATGGCTTACGACAGGATTCTTTTACCATTACCGCAGGCTTTTACTTCATAAAAGTATCCATACACAGTTGCCAGCCATAGAATTTAGTCTTTGGGTGACATATGCCTCTATTAAAGAGGCTCTGTCACCAGATTTTGCAACCCCTATCTGCTATTGCAGCAGATAGGCGCTGCAATGTAGATTACAGTAACGTTTTTATTTTTAAAAAACGAGCATTTTTGGCCAAGTTATGACCATTTTTGTAGTTATGCAAATGAGGCTTGCAAAAGTCCAAGTGGGTGTGTTTAAAAGTAAAAGTCCAAGTGGGCGTGTATTATGTGCGTACATCGGGGCGTTTTTAATACTTTCACTAGCTGGGCGCTCTGAAGAGAAGTAACATCCTCTTCTCTTCAGAACGACCAGCTTCTGACAGTGCAGATCTGTGACGTCACTCACAGGTCCTGCATCGTGACGGCCACATCGGCACCAGAGGCTACAGTTGATTCTGCAGCAGCATCAGCGTTTGCAGGTAAGTCGATTTCCACAGGATCAGCCGACAATCTAATGTGTACGACGGCAGCCCAACTGTAATGAAAGGAGGTATCGGGTATTTTGAAGATTATCATATCCCATCCTTCGTTTTCTTGGGGGAGAAGCTACTACTCTACCTATTGAAATAAGCAAGCATGCCTGGTCAGGTTTAAGGAGTCGTCGGGAGAGATAGCAGTCAGACGCACACAGCTATTTCATATGTATGGCTGACCTAAAGCTTCAGAGAATATCAGCAGGAATAAATAGCTCTGACAGTGCAAGGCTGGGTTCACACAACCTATTTTCAGGCGTAAACGACGCGTTTTATGCCTCAAATTACGCCTGAAAACACGGCTCCAATACGTCGGCAAACATCTGCCCATTCATTTCAATGGGTTTGCCGAAGTACTGTGCCGACGACCTGTAATTTTACGCGTCGCTGTCAAAAGACGGCACGTAAAATGACAGCCTCGTCAAAGAAGTGCAGGACACTTCTTTGGGCATAATTGGAGCCGTTTTTCATTGAATCCAATGAAGAACAGCTCCAAATTACGTCCGTAATGGAGGCCCCGCAAAATGAGAGTACAAGCAGTTATGTCTGAAATTCAGGAGCGGTTTTCTCCTGAAAACAGCTCCGTAATTTCAGCCGTAATTGACGTTATCGTGTGCACATACCCCAAGAGCTCTCAGAGAGAATTGTAAAGCCAGAGGTGGTATAGCCTACGACGCCACGCTCATCAGAAACGTGATGTTTGTGTTTAAGGCCGACCCCGCTCCAAACTATGGTCACCAGTAATTTTCTTTACCTCACTAACCCAATCTATTTTTGCCTCCTTGAGCTGGCAATTCACAGGCAGCCGCAGCTCTGCAGTAGAGCAGGCCAATAAACAACTCGCGATATCTCAGCTTCCTGGAGCCCTTTGTGTGTGACATGGGGAAATAGGAGCGACTAGTGGGGTAAAATGAATTAAGTGGTGTGTTTAATTAACCCCAGTAGCAATGTTTCAATCCGGCATTGCCTCCTGGTACAGACAGTATTTTTCACATTAGTGGTGTTTTCAAAAAGAATATAATAAAATGCATGATATCCGCTAAACCCTAAAAAACTCAACCATATAGAAGCACCAACACTATATCAAAAAGCTCATAGAAACATTAAAGAGGCTCTGTCACCACATTATAAGTGGCCTATCTCCTATATAAGGAGATCGGCGCTATAATGTAGGTGACAGTGCTTTTAATTAAAAAAAACGATCTATTTTCACCACTTTATTAGCGTTTTTAGATTTATGCTAATGAGTGTCTTAATGCCCAAGTGGGCGTGTTTTTACTTTAGACCAAGTGGGCGTTGTACAGAGGAGTGTATAACGCTGACCAATCAGCGTCAGGCACTCCTCTCCATTCATTTAGGCAGCGCATAGGGATCCTTTTAGATCACTATGTGTTGTCTTATACTAACACATTAACAATACTGAAGTGTTTAGACAGTGAATAGACATTCCACGGGATGTCTATTCACAATCCCTGCACTTCGTTACTGTTTCTGTGATAGTTACAGCAGAGGAAGCGTAATCTCGCAAGATTACGCTGTAGATCACAGGTTACATGGAGATACGCTTCCTCTGCTGTAACTATCCCAGAAACAGTAACGAAGTGCAGGGATTGTGAATAGACATCCCGTGGAATGTCTATTCACTGTCTAAACACTTCAGTATTGTTAATGTGTTAGTATAAGACAACACATAGTGATCTAAAAGGATCCCTATGCGCTGCCTAAATGAATGGAGAGGAGTGCATGACGCTGATTGGTCAGCGTCATACACTCCTCTGTACAACGCCCACTTGGTCTAAAGTAAAAATACGCCCACTTGGGCATTAAGGCACTCATTAGCATAAATATAAAATCGCTAATAAAGTGGTGAAAACAGATTGTTTTTTTAAAATAAAAAGCACTGCTGTCACCTACATTATAGCAACGATCTCCTTATATAGGAGATAGGCCACTTATAATGTGGTGACAGAGCCTCTTTAACAAATAATGCAAGAAGCCAATGTATATAAATAGATGTCCAACTTACCTGGACCCGTGTGGCCTCGGCTGGGCTATATTGCACAAGTGTGACCCCACCACATAAAATGAAGACGGAGAGCCACTGGAGTTTACTGAGGGAACGGTTCAGCATGAGTACGGTACATAAAGCAGTACAAGGAATTTTTAGCTGGTATGTCACCTACAGAGAGAAGGAACAAGCATTACTTAGGCCCCATTCACATCGCGTGTGCTATTTGCCGAGCGTATGTTTTTAAACACTACAAAAGTATTGAAACGTATGGCTCGGCGTATACACAGACTATAATGGGTTAAACGTAGACGAAAATAGCATCCGTTTGGTCTGTTTGTCATGGTTTACGTTGGGATACGGTTTAATGAAAGTACTGAAAAGCGTACTCTGCTATTTTTCAAAAAAAAGGTATACGCGATGTAGAAATTTTTTAGCATAGATCTCAATGGATGACGTATGCAAACGCAATTCTATACGTTTGTATCCGTTTACATACAGTAAATCTATCAGGTTTTTTTTTTTTTCTATCAGTGTTCACTTTAAAAATTATATATATATATATACACACACTTTTTTTTCATTAAAAAAAAACCGGACAGCAACGTACACTGACTGACCTATGCATATACGCTAAACGTACACGCTATAAAAAACACAGACGTAAACAGAAGATGGTACAGGATTATATCAGTTTTCAATGGTCTAGGTTTTTATAAAAAAAAGTTTTTTTTGTTTTAGTTTTAAACAAACACTCTCAGAACGAGAACAAACCACTCTAGAAATATTTACTGCAATACCAATACTATTGATAAGGCCTTGTTCACATCAGCGTTGCCCTTCCATTGAGGGGTTCTGTCAGGGGTTTCCCTTGGAATAACCCCTCAATGGAAAGGCAAGTGGAAACCTTAGCTTCCGTTTGCATCACAATCGGTCTCAACGGCGATGGAAACATTGCTAAAGGTTTCCGTTTGTCACCGTTGTGACAGGGCTCCGTTGTTTTTGACGGAATCAATAGCGCAGTCGACTACGGTATTGATACCGCCAAGACTACGGAACCCTTGCACAACGGAGACAAACGGAAACCATTTGCACTGAATCCGTCACCATTGAAATCAATGGTAATGGAAACCTATGGTTTCTGTTTGTGTCAGTAAGGGCTCCATTCCGATGGAATGCTTAGACGGAACAGAGCCCTGACTCCGATGTGAACGCAGCCTTAGCCAAATAAAGTAGCATTTACAGTAATACAAAATTGTAAAAAAAGACTAGGCAAAATGTAAAAATAACTTTTATAAATATACACGTACAGTACTGCGCAAAAGCTTTAGGCAGTTGTGGAAAAATGCTGCACAGTAAGAATGCTTTCAAAAATAGAAGTTAAATGTAACTAAACGTTCAACAAACTTCTGACGTGTCATAGTGACACGTCAGAAGTTCTGATTGGTGGTGTCCGAGACCCCCACCAATCGCTAAAACGAAGCGGCAGAAACGCTCGTGTGAGCGCTGAGCCGCTTGGCTTCTGTTCTGCTTTTTCCGGAAATCTATGTAGCGGTGTACGGGATTAATAGAAAGTCTATGAGCCCGTACTCCGCTACATCGGCTTTCCGGAATAAGCCGAACAGAAACTAAGCAGCTCAGCGCTCACACGAGCGTTTCTGCCGCTTCGTTTTAGCAATTGGTGGGGGTCTCAGGGCTCGGACACCCACCAATCAGAACTTCTGACATGTCACTATGACACGTCAGAAGTTTGTTGAACGTTTAGTTACACTTTAAGATTTTTTTTATGATCAATTAACAAAATGCAAAGTGAATGACCAGGAGTGAAATCTAAATCAAATCAATATTTGGTGTGACTGCCCTTTGCCTTCAAAACAGCATTGTAATAGATCAGAGTTTTACGAACGTGGCGATACCAATTGTGTTTATTATTATTATTTTACAATGCTTTAGAGGGAAAATGGGAAAAGGTTTTGTTTTTTGTGTATATAAAAAAATAAAAACCCTTTTACTCTTTTTTACTTGTCCCCTCTGGGACTTACTTGTGTATCTTCTATTAAAATTAGTTGTATGATCTGAAACATTAAAAGGTGACAGCACTCATTAATCACGGTTTTACAGCACTGATAAATGATAAATATATATAGATTAGGTAATGCGTTTTTGCTGCGTTTATTACCTATGTTTATTGGTTTAAGTGGAGCTGCAGCAAAACCATGACTGATGTTGGTGTATGTCGTTTTGTAAGCGTTAATTTATTTGGGCGTTTTTACAGTCTGTCAGGCAATCTGTACCCTAATTGATTGAGCACCATGCAGAGTTCATGTACGGTTCTGATTGTTGTTCCCCTGGCAGTTTTGCCATGCTGGGCGTATAGTTTCCAATTTTGTGTGCAGGAGTTTAACGTTGAAGCGCCTCGAAAAAAATCCTGTGCGTTTTTTTTATGCGGTTCAAACAAAAAGCAGCAAAAACATCCTGTGGAATCCCGGATAATGTCATGGCGGAACAGTCCACACACACAGTAACCGCTACCTGATAAACAGCTGCATCAAGGTGGCTCAGTGCCACAAAGGCCATGTTGTTTTGCAAGGCATAGACCAGAGAGGGCACAGACAGCTTTAGCATCTCCTTTGGACTTCCCAAGACGTTTTCTCTTAAAGAGGTAAGGAGTCTGCTAGGACTTCCCGTTTCCCTACAATAAAAAGGAAATAGCATTTTAAAGCCAGAAAAACACATTAACTTGGGTTTGTAAGTATAAAAGGTTGAACTTGATGAATTTAGGTATTTTTTTATTCCTTCAAACTACTATGTACAACAACTGCTGTGTATATGTCTCCATACAAAGCATCCAAACAGCCTTTACAGCTGCAGACGGAGGCAGTACAGCGTCTGTGCACTGCCATACAGGATCTGCCGTGTGGATGGGGCCAATCATATTGCAGCTTTTGCTGGTTAGAAAATAAACAGGACCTGGCTGGCAGGTATGTGATATTACACGGCCATATGTGAACCTGGTATTAACCCCTTAACGACTGCCAATACGCCTTTTCACAGTTGGCCGTTAAGGGTACTTATGCCAGAGCGCCGCCTTTTCACGGCACTGTTACATAAGCCCGGCACGGGTGTCCTGTGCCGACTAAAGCGGATGTTGGGCGGTCTAAAGACAGCCGAGCATCTGCTCTAATGGGCGGGATCGATTTCAGCATCGATTTCACCCGTTTAACCCCTTAGATTCAGCGCTCAATAGCGAGTGCCGCATCCAAGTGGCTTTGGAGGAAGGGTGCCCCCTCTCTCACCCCATCGGCAACCTGCAATTGCAATCGCAGGGTGCCAATGGCTTCTACGTCAGCCGGGGGCCTAACAAAGGCACCCAGGCCTGCCTGTAGTGAATGCCCGCTAAGCCATGCCGGAGGCATGACCTAGCAGGTGCCTGTCAGTTTTACACTGACAGGCTAAGGCTAAATAATACACTGCAATACAGAAGTATTGCAGTGTATTATAAAAGCACTCAGAATAGTGAAGTCCCCTAGTGGGACTAAAAATAAAGTTAGCAAAAAGTTTAATAAAGTTAATGATGAATAAATAAAAATTCCAAAGAAAAAAAAGAAAAACCCACTTTTCCCCTTATAAAATACTTGAATATGAAAACAAACAAAAAAAATTACAACAATATACATATTTTGTATCGCCGCGTCCATAATAAAGACACCATGTTTTTCTAGTACTGGACAACCCCTTTCATTTTTAGGTGTTGTGCTTTACGAGATTACAAGAGAGACTCAGCTTGTGCACATTACACGTCACATTGGGAGCTCAATAAACAAGAAACGTTGAATGACTATTCATAAGAAATGAAAACGTATACCAACACACTCAACTGGTTGTGAAATAAAACATGGCACTTACTTTGTCAAGATGACTAAACTCAGTAGTAATTTTATAACCTCAGCCACGCAAACCGCTGTAGTAGAAAAGTACATCTCTGTGGTCACTGTTCTTGTGTAACGCAAGGCCACCGTATATGCAGCCGCTACCAGAGTCATCACCAGCAGACAGTAGAGCTTGAACATCAAGCTGACATTTTCTGAATATAAAAAAAATATATATATTATATACAGGGGTGGACACAATACTGTGGACTTTAGGCGGCAATTAGATTACCCCACGAGACAACAAGGAGTTATAAATGCCCCAGCACTTTTTTCCCATCAGATTTCTATTCCTATTAACGGGCAGAATAGCCGTCTGCACTATTCTACTGATGAGTCATGGATCCTCTTTAAAAAAAAAAAAGGATAGGACATTAGTGTGAACAGAGCCTCACATAGGAGTGTGAAGTCATCTAAAGGGGTTGTATGAGATTAGATTTTGGTTATTCACTCGAATAGTGCCGAGCTACAATACCAGACACAGCCGAAGAGTGGCACTGTTTCTGGGTTAAAAAGAAAACGGACCTTTTTCTAGGGTCATAAACCACTCATGCACCGTATTGTACGGAGCCATAGGACTGCCATAGAGGTGCACGTGATCTCCTGTATGCTCCAATGACATGCCGGGCTGTTTTTCACGTCGTGCTGTACGTACAGAGGTATTCGGCTACTTGTCAGGACCTCCAGGGACCCCTTCATTCTAGTGACCAGAGGCAGTCCCAGCACCCCACCAATACTATCATCTAACAGGCAACGATTTCCCATAAGAAGACAGTAAAGCATGACAGTAGCTGCATCTCTGCTGGGGACAGAAGTTTTGGACTCATCAGGGAGGTGACAGTCTCCGCATATCAGCAGTGACAGTACGTGAGGGAATTGCTGGAACAGTGGAACGTATGAATGAAATGTCCAGCCTTTACTATATATAAACAATGCTCCATTACAGTCAGTCTATACAGAGAAGCCAATAGATACATAAAAACCGATTCCGCAATGTTCCTCTATAGGGCTGGGTGTCCCTGTGCCATGTTCACATAGTGCCCCGTCACAGTACATCAGTGTTTAGCCGTATCTCCCGTCCCGAGTGCGCTTACCCCGGGCTGCCATGGTGCCTGCACGTCAGCTGCTCTGCCTCTACACACAGCGCTCTGCTGTACAACACTACCGGAAGTGACGTCACTAGCAGCGCGCCCATCCCTTCAGCCCGTCGCAGCGCAGTCCCTCTGTGAGGAAGCTATGACAACCGGCTAGCATTACACAGACCAGGGTGGAAGTATAACCTCATATAATCCTGACCAGAAAAAAACAACATTTTAGCCGGCTGAATCCAGCCCAACTCCGCCTTCTCCTTTAACGGTCCTCACTTTACGGACACCCAGAAACTTCAACTACCAGCATGCCTTGACAGCCGAATCTTTATTATTCTAGCTATAATCTGTCAGGGCATGCTGGGAATTGTAGTTTTACAACAGCTGGCGTGCCGAAGGTTGCAGACCCCTGGCCTATACCTCATTCTTCCTAATACTGTTTGGCGTGCCACACGTGCTTTTTATCGTATCTTACTGATGTTTATAGGAGCTTGGACTTTGTCCTTTTTGTGCGTATGAAATAAAACTGTGACGAACACAGTGTTGAAGGGTATTGCATTATTGTTCAACTTTTTCCATGCTGGAGACATAGGTTCTTTCTTGGTAAGGAAGACGTCGATTAATCAGCTGCGTACACGTGGAACTACAAGTACCAGTGACACCATCTATACCCGCACTGACCCATGCTGATCCCATCCACCGCGGAAAGCACCTACAATGGACACGTGGACATCACAACTGGACCATGAAGCAATGGAAAAAGCTGGCCTAGTCTGATGAATCATGTTTTCTTTTACATCATGTAACCGGTCGTGTACCTGGGAAAAAGAAGGCACCAAGATGCACTATGGGAAGAACCCAAGCCAGCGGAGGCAGCGTGATGCCCTGTATAATAATCTTCTAGGAAGCCTTGGGTATTGCCATTTATGTGAATGTTACTGTTATGGAATAAATATATGTATAATGTATCTGGGACCTCAAAGAGTGCAATGCTGAAGAGAAAACATGTATTAGAATATATTTTGGGTATTATTGAAAGGTTATGGAATGTAATAATCTGCAGATGTTCTGCAGAAACTGGAAATTGCGAATTCATTATGTTATGAGGGTACTACCAGGAACTAGGGGGTTTGTTTGCAGGATGGTTTGTTTCTGGGCGTACAGCCAAGATAGATATGGGTAGAACACCGGATTAAAAACTAGATGTAAGGAATAAGAATAATGTACGTAGAGATAAGAATAATGAGGAAAGAAACCACAAGAATGTATATGTGTCTGCACGTAATTATATGATATTTTTACTATATAAACTCTGTGTCTCTGCAAATAAAGTCAGAAGTATTTTTGCCTTGAGAAACGTCTCAGTGTGTCTTTGCTTCTCCGAGCTCGCACCCCCCCCACCTGATTTGAACCTGCATGGAGATCAAGGCGTAACGTGACCTCATTGCGATCACAGAAATTGGCGCCCGAACAGGGACTTGACCAGAAGGACGGCACCCCACCTAGGGGATCTCCCGGGACTTGAATGGCGACTCTCCAGACTAAGGAACGGGCAGACCACTGCTGCAGCAAGGTAAGAAGACTTAATTCTTACAAACTCTGCTCTGCACCTTCCTGTCTGGTAGGTCACCTTCCCGGTAGTACTCCTGAGGGATAGAGGGGCCACATGAGGGTATTTTTAGTGTAAAAATCTGGTCAAGTCTATATGTAATCCTACCCTCAGGATAAAGTGCCTGATCTCCATGACAGTATTTGTATGAATGTTGTAGAAACCCAGTTTTGTGTCACAAATGCATTTTAGAATAAGGAAATTGTTTTTGGAAAAAAAACTTCCGATAATCCGGCAAATTACCAGAAACATGTGTACATGCTTCAGGTGACTACGGGGATTATGATAGGCTAAATTTTAGCCCGAAAATCGAAAATTTTGTGCAATCTGATAATCCGGCAAAATACCGAAAATGTGTGTACAGCATTGAGGTACTTGCGGGGATTATCATGCACTGATTTTCAGCTCAAAATTCCAGAATTTTCTGCAATCCGATAATCCGGCATGTCAAATGAACAGCTTGATTTTACGTTTGCCTTATTATTTGGATCAGGAACATATTTGTCATATTACTGTTATGGTGTGGAGGATATCTCCTTGAGTGGTGTTTAAAGTGAATAAGAAGAAAGTAAGCTAGTTATAAAAGGAATTTAATTCTCTGGCCAGAGTAGAAGAAGGTTTAAAAGGGTTTTGAGGGGATAAGTAACTGTATAAAATAGGTGAGAAAGGTAGTGTGGGACTTTCCCTAACAGCCAATAGCCATAGTGTTTGTTAGTGAAGATAAAAACTGAGAGAGAAGGGTAAGAGTCCCCTCCATCATAGCAGGGCTATGGGAAACAGTCACGGCAAACGAGAGTTTGAGGTATGGCATATGGGTGAGCAAGCACCTGTTAAAAGGGTGTAAGCTTACTAGGGGATCGTAAATCCAGAAATTCACCTATCAGGAAAACTACCCCCTACATAACTTAGGGTCTGCCTATAGGCGACCACTTATAACTAGACAATGGGGAACTGGTGTCCCTATTAAGTACGGAGACTAGAAACTGTCTAAAACAGATGAGAATGGAATTCGTCTGTCAGCTAGAATCTGTAATAAGAGTATGAGATGAGCACCCCAAAGGACAAACCGCCAAACAGGTAGTAGCAGAAAGAGAAGGTAAAAAGGCAACGCAGGGAATAAATAAATAAATAAATAAATAAAAAAAAAAAAATAATAAATAATGAAAGCATGTGGTCTAGAATCCCATGGACGGTTAGACGCAGAAAAATGGAATGAATGTTGTGACACAAAACGTGGATGGCTGAAAGATGAAAAGTGTCAGAGGAAATTCATATTTTATAAAGTAAAGTTTAAAGCAAAGGAAGTGATAGAAGTAGTAGCTGTTTTAAAGTTGCAAGTGACCTTATAGTAAATTCCCATATGGTATAATTTAGAATCAACTAGTGTGACAAGAGAAGGGGGAGGTGGAGAACAGCTGCTAGTGAGATAAGAAATGTCATCTTGTTCTTGAAATGAATGGACACAACATTAAATGCTGATATAGATATTTTGTATGACTTTGTGTCATTTTGTAGATTGAATCAGGAAAAGTGATAAATGTAATAATGTATAAGCAGTCCTTCACAGCCAAACCACCAGACACCTCTGTCTTATATGATGAGACCCTTGATCCTGTCATACATTCTGCACAGAGTGCAGAGTTGCTTGCCCTGATCAAGGCATGAAAACTGGCAGAGGGAAAAAGAGGAGGGCGGCTCCAAGCCGCAGATTGGGCAAAAGGTATTCTGGAGAACAAAGGGAAGTTGGAAGGTAGAAAGTTGATGGAAAGTGCTTTAGAGGGATTTGCAGAAGAGGAAGTTAGGAATAAGAAATGTATTGTATGTATTAGAGAACAGGACCAGCAGACGCCCGGTAATGGCGTCCGTACCTCATGTTGAGTGTGTCCTCATTGTTGGTGGGAAACCCCCTGCGCACTGTTTCCAATGGGAGAGGCTGCCCCCCCCTGCCCCTGATGTGGCCACGCCCGGCCCAACCAAATCAGTATGAAATAATCACCTTGTTAATTTTGTCATTTGTAGTGTCTTTTCTATTTACAGAAGTTCCAGTCTAGTTCACTGATGAAACAACACGTCATCATAATATAGAGATGGTGGCCGTCAGATTGTACTGATAAATATTAACGTAGATAATTCCTATACAATGGTGTGATAAATGATTGCAGATACGTATGTTGTTTTGCCGGCATTGAAAGTGTTAAGATTGTGAGAAGTTGTGAGAAATGAGTTTGTGACCCCCCTCCCTCCCCCCTAAAGTGTGCTGTGTTTGGGAGGAGGAGGAGGGGGGCTGACTGGGTGCAGTCTGCAGGGCTGATGAGACCAAGGGATTTCAATATGCACTGCTGAGATATATATATATCAGTAATGTGTACAAACTGAAATACATTTCTTCTCTTTTGCGCAAGCGCTGTTGGTTATAAAAGTTACGATATTTATGTGTTATGATGTGATCAGATTTCATGTGTTTTGATGTTAATTCAGATGTATTAAATTACAGATACTGTGAGACACGGGGGTTTTGAAAATGTATGTGCCCCCACCGTTATACTGTTTATTGGTTTGCAGTAATTAATGTTATCAGAGATAATATTTTCTGTTTTATTGAATAACTAACTACAATTGTTTTGTTTTTGATTTCACACATGAGTTATGTCATTGTAAAGATAACATGTTTGTCAGGAAAAAGTCATTTTTGTTTCAGGCTGTTGTACATTATAGGGGGTTAAATTAGTGTTATGTTGAAATGTAGTTTTGAACTCTGCTACATCACTCTCGCAGAGTCCACAAAGGGGGGAAGGGTGAAGGAACTGATCAGGTACAATTTTGGTTTATGTGTAAGAGACCATCCCCCTCCAGCAAAGTTACACAGGAGGTGATGTGACATCACTCACACGAGTCTTTATGGATTTAGATGAGGGAGAAGGCAAAACAAAACTTGTATATTACTGCTATTCTAACTCAAGTACAACCTAAGCATTTGTCAACTGCAAGACATTTGAGATTAACCTGTGCACTCCTTCTCCCTGAGCAGGTCACACTCCATAGCTGTGCTACATTGAACCCAGCTACCTTACTGCCTTTGGAGCAAGGGGGAGAAGACGTAGGTAAAGTATGGTCACAATTTTTGCCTGAAACTGATGAACATGATTGTATGGCCCTTATGGCCCAGGAAACAGTGGGGTTTGCACATGTAAGAGATACCCCACTCCAAAACCCAGACCTAATACTCTTTGTGGATGGTTCAAGGTATTGTGTAGAAGGATCTTTTCTTACAGGATATGCAGTAACCACCGAAGATGTAGTCCTAGAAGCAGCCTCCTTACCAGCGTCCCGCTCAGCACAAGAAGCGGAGCTTAAGGCCCTGGCAGCAGCATGCCAACATGCAGAAGGAAAGACAGCAAATATATACACTGACTCTCGATATGCATTTGGGATTGCACACGATTATGGCCCCATATGGAGGGCAAGACAATTTTTGACCTCTGCAGGTACACCTGTAAAGAATGCAGACTTTGTAAAATATTTGATGGCGACCCTGATGTTACCCACAGAAGTAGCAGTAGTAAACAATAAAAGCTCACACTAAGGTGAGTTAACCAGAGACAAAAGGAAATGCTTTGGCAGACCAAGCCGCAAAAGCAAGCAGCACAGAAGCTACCCGTGTTAGCAGCCGTATGTCAGATAAAAGATCCAGAGGAAACAAGACCAGCTGTAAGCCCGGAACTACTGCAAAAACTTCAAGGACAAGCAACAAAAGAAGAAAAAGACAAGTGGACGGCCCAAGGAGCAACGCTACGAAAAGATGGCTTCTGGCAATGCCAGAATAAACTGTGCCTGCCTAAGACAATGTTCCCAATGATGGCCCAAATAACACATGGAGAGACACACCAGTCAAAAACGGCAATGATGGACTTGGTAAACAAGGTGTGGTATGCCCCAGGGTTTAGTGTGATGGCTAGCAGTTTTACACAAGGATGCATGATCTGTGCAACACATAATATTGGAAGAACTGTAAAAGTACCACAGAAGCACACACCCCAAAGCCAATTTACCCATTCCAGAGACTGCAGATAGACTATATTCAACTACCCAAAGTTGGTACCTATGAGTATGTGCTTGTTTGTATTGATCTCTTTTCAGGATGGCCAGAAGCTTTTCCAGTCACCAAAGCTACAGCCGTAGCCATAGCAAAGAAACTGATCAACGAGGTGGTGTGCAGATATGGAGTTCCAGAGGTGATCGAGAGCGACAGAGGAACTCATTTTACGGGTGAAATCATGAACTATGTGTTGTCAGCTCTAGGCATAAGTCAAGCCCTACATACACCATACCATCCACAAAGTAGTGGGAAGGTTGAGAGACTAAATGGGACTCTCAAATTGAAAATCCAAAAAGAAATGGTAGAAACCGGGAAACCATGGACCGAGTGTCTACCATTAGCCTTGTTCTCAGTAAGATACACGCCCACAAAAAGAACAGGTCTCAGCCCATATGAGATCTTATTTGGGTCGGCTCCCAGATTAGGATGTTATTTTCCACAGGTGCTCCAAATGCAGTATGGTAGGCTAACAGATTATGTGTCAACCCTGAACAAACAATTGACCAAGGTGCATGCACAAGTTTTTGCTTCCATTCCAGATCCCGATTCAGTTGAAGGGACGCATAAGCTGGAACCGGGAGATTGGGTGGTCGTTAAGAGACACGTGAGGAAAAGTCTAGACCCAAGATTTGACGGACCGTTTCAAGTCCTACTCACAACAAGCACCTCTGTAAAGCTCGAAGGAAAGACAAGTTGGATTCACGCCAGCCATTGCAAAAAAATTACAGTACAAACGAAAGAAGACTCTAAGGAAGATGTTTAGAATTTTTATGTGGATGTTGGGAATTCTAATCTTGAAAGAAATTGCCCCCCATACACCGTCAGAATTAACACGACCTCCTCAGGATTGTGGAAGTTTTAAAGCAGGATGGTTACAGAAGAGCAACCAAACGGAACACGGTAACTTTACGTGTGCACCTTCCCCTCCGGAAAAAGCGAACGGGAGTAGTTTTTGCACTATTGCCAATATTTCCATCTCTGCACCAGCCTTATGTAAAAATGGACCCCCAGATTCACGGATGTTGTATGTAAGAATACCCAAAGATGGTGATAATATAACTATGAAATTAGAAGGGTATCTTGATTGTTATCAGATACCAAAAGGAACATTTATGCAGGAACAGCGGCAGGTAGGGTTTCTGATGAAATATGATGCCCCAAGAAATACGGACAGATGGAGGTTCTACAATGAAACACAATACAAATATCCAAAATTGGCTGCTACTTTCTCTATTGATCAAAGTATGTTTGGACTTTGGTGCACCAATAACACCAAGATCGAAAATAGAACTACCTATGTGTTATGTGTTGAATTTTTACACGATGGCCACAAACCAAATGTTACTGAACAGAATTTAGAGAGAATACCACATACATGTAAAAATGCTGTAACCCAACAGCAGAAAGAGAATGTACACTTCAATATTTCCTTCCCTGAACCCCCCAGCTGCCATAGACAAAAAAGAGAATGGTATGACACGTTATTAGGAGGGGCAGGAACGGGATTAGGAGTATTGAATGGTATACAGTTAGAAACAGTTATGAACAAATTAAACTCAGTGGGAGACGACACATCTACTGCATTAAGGATAGGTGCCTCATGGTTACCTACTACCTTTGCCATACAACAGAAAGGGTTAGCTATAGATGAACTGTTCCTAAATGTTTTCAATGAAAATATGCTAACCGAATATAGAACATTACAGAATGTATCAACTTTTGTAAATTGGACAGTATGTACGCTTAAAACCATGTGGCAACAAGAACAGATGAATAATTTTAAGAATAAATTGTTTAGTAGTCATGTTAGGCAATGGACAGACATTCTGCCCGTAAGAGAGAGAAATGATACGTGGTTATTGTTACAGCCTGAGTATACTGAGTGTACACCTAGATGGTGTGCAGGAAGACTAATAGCATTTAATGTGAAAAATCCTACTCTATTATGCAAATTTATTGTTATGCCAATGGTAATGATTGATCCGGTGACATTATTAGGACAATATTGGATGCCAGAAATAAAAGGAACACACATAGACTCTCAAAATAAGACAAGGAATATAGATTTGTGCCAATTAACAGAGCAAGGATATGTATGTAATCAACAGTCAGGGATATATGAACCCTGTCTAATGCAGCACCAGGATAATGTATGCGCACTCACTATAATCCCACAAGCTAACCTACAGGTATATATTGAAGTAGGTCCACAGCATGTATGCTTAATAACTAACAATAGACAGACCCTTAGCCAGTTTAATCTCATGGGACCATTTTCAGGATGTCTATACAATGTGACGCATTTGACTTGGGGGAACCAAACTATAGTGTTCCTGCCTACTTTAGAAGAAATAATGTCCACTGTATGGGTACCTGAACCTTTGCCCTATGGAAATTTTAGTTTGCCACTGGAAGAGTTAAAACAAGTGTTACAAAAGTCTAAAGACGTAAAGAAATTGATAGCAGCCCATAATGTAACTCTAAGTAAAGTGAAAGTATTGGCTACAATAGCAGCTAAGGAAGTAATAAATTTATCGTCAGCAATAAAAGATGCCAGTGCCCATCATTGGTATGACATATTTACAGGATTTTCCCCCACTGCCACTAAGATACTGCACGTGTTATTCCAACCCTTGATATGTTTCATAATATTGTTTATATTGCTTACATGTTTCAATTGTTATGCATTTTGCAAAATAAGGGAAGCATTCAAACAGAGGCCTATACATTATGATGAAAGAGTGTTGTGAGATTACCCCACCTACATACCTGTGTGAATCAAGTGAAGAAATGGATCGAAGCCTTGCTATCAGGAGATAGAAGTAGCATTGGAATTTAGGTGTTGGTAAAATCACAAAAGGAGGGATTGTTATGGAATAAATATATGTATAATGTATCTGGGACCTCAAAGAGTGCAATGCTGAAGAGAAAACATGTATTAGAATATATTTTGGGTATTATTGAAAGGTTATGGAATGTAATAATCTGCAGATGTTCTGCAGAAACTGGAAATTGCGAATTCATTATGTTATGAGGGTACTACCAGGAACTAGGGGGTTTGTTTGCAGGATGGTTTGTTTCTGGGCGTACAGCCAAGATAGATATGGGTAGAACACCGGATTAAAAACTAGATGTAAGGAATAAGAATAATGTACGTAGAGATAAGAATAATGAGGAAAGAAACCACAAGAATGTATATGTGTCTGCACGTAATTATATGATATTTTTACTATATAAACTCTGTGTCTCTGCAAATAAAGTCAGAAGTATTTTTGCCTTGAGAAACGTCTCAGTGTGTCTTTGCTTCTCCGAGCTCGCACCCCCCCCACCTGATTTGAACCTGCATGGAGATCAAGGCGTAACGTGACCTCATTGCGATCACATTACTTTGACAAGTACCACATAACATTGTTGCAGACCAAGTACACCCCTTCATGGCAATGTTATTCCCTAATGTCAGTGGGCTCTTCCAGCAGGATAATGCACCCGGCCACACTGCAGCAGTTGATCAGGAATGGTTTGAGGCACAGGACAAAGAGTTAAAGATGTTGACTTGGCCTCCAAATTCTCCAGATCTCACTACGATAAACAAAAAACAAGTCTAATCCACGGAGGCCCCACCTCATAGTTTACAGGACTTAAAGGATCGGCTGAACGTCGGCTAATATCACAGAACACCTTCAGAGGTCTTGTGGAGTCTATGGGTATGTGCACACGAGAACTGTCTTTTACGTCTGAAAAGACAGACTGTTTTCAGGAGAAAACAGCTGCGTCGTTTCAGCCGTAAATGCTCCTCCTCGCATTATGCGAGGCGTCTTTGACGCCCGTAATCTTGAGCTGTTCTTCATTGACTTCAATGAACGGCTCAAATTACGTTGCAAAGAAGTGTCCTGCACTTCTTTGACGAGGCAGTCAATTTACGCGTCGTCGTTTGACGCTGTCAAACGACGACGCGTAAATGACAGGTCGTCTGCACAATACGTCGGCAAACCCATTCAAATGTATGGGCAGATTTTTGCCGACGTATTGGAGCCCTATTTTCAGACGTAAAATGAGGCATAATACGCCTCGTTTACGTCTGAAAATAGTGTGAACCCAGCCTATGCCTCGACAGGTCAGAGCTGCTTTAATGGCACGAGGAGGACCTACCGAATATTAGGCTGACGCTTAGGGCTGATTCAGACGAACGTTGCGGTTTTGCGCGCGCAAAAACCACTTGACAGCTGCGTGTGTCATCCGTGTATGATGCGCGGCTGCGTGATTTTCGCGCAGCCGCCATCATAGAGATGAGTCTAGTCGACGTCAGTCACTGTCCAGGGTGCTGAAAGAGTTAACTGATCGGCAGTAACTCTTTCAGCACCCTCGACAGTGAATGCCGATCACAATATCGAGAAACCTGTTAAAAAAAAAAGAAAAAGTTCGTACTTACCGAGAACTTCCCTCCCGGCCGTTGCCTTGGTGACGCGTCCTTGGTGACGCGCCTCTCTTGACATCGGGCCCCACCTCCCTGGATGACGCGCCAGTCCATGTGACCGCTGCAGCCTGTGCTTGGCCTGTGATTGGCTGGAGCTGTCACTTGGACTGAATTGTCATCCCGGGAGGTCAGACTGGAGGAAGAAGCCGGGAGTTATCGGTAAGTCAGAACTTCTTTTTTTTTTTACACGTTCATGTATATTGGGATCGGAAGTCACTGTCCAGGGTGCTGAAACAGTTTAACTCTTTCAGCACCCTGGACAGTGACTATCTCCTGACGTCGCGTACCGGAAATTTTTTTGCCGGGTTCGGCCAAAACGAGTTCGGCCGAACCCGGTGAAGTTCGGTTCGGTTGTCCGGGTTTGCTCATCTCAAAGACACTCCGTTTGGATGTTTGGAAACAGAAAAGCACGTGGTGCTTTTCTGTTTACATTCATCCTTTTGACAGCTGGTGCGCTTTCAGTCGGTTCGCACGGAAGTGCTTCCGTGCGACCTGCGTGGTTTTCACGCACCCATTGACTTCAATGGGTGCGTGATGCGCGAAATACGCGAAGATATTGAGCATGTCGCGCTTTTTGCGCAGCGGACAAACGCTGCGCAAAAAGCACGGACTGTCTGTACTGCCCCATAGACTTGTATTGGTCTGTGCGTGGCGCGTGAAAACCACGCGGCCTGCACGGACCCAATACACGTTCGTGTGAATCCCCCCTTAGGAAGTAATTTTCTTACCACCCTTAACCAGAATTGTCCAAGACTAAATAGCCAGTGATTATAGTGTTTCGTATAGTGTGTACATATAAATCAGGTTGTATATTATATTAGATTATAGGCTTTATTTTGTACTTTTTTTTTTATCTAGAGTGCAAAAAATCATGGCAGCAGAACAATTCAGTAAGGTCCTGTTCACATTTGCTTTGGTATTTCCACTGTTCAGCCCCGTTAGAGCAGCAGAACAACAAAATACTGGAAGTGCCGATTCTGTTGTACGACGGACACCACCGGCGACCAAAATAACCTATTGACTTTAATGGGTTCCGTCGTGTTTCCGTCAGGGTGTCCGTGATTTAACTGGAAACAATAGCGTATTTTCAGCCGGATCTGCAACGGAGGCCCCAAACAAAGCCTCCAGCGCAAATGTGAACAGGCCCTAAATCACAACAATTTTGGATATGCTTGTAAAACGTGAGCGGACTACAAAACGTGGTGGTAGAATGTGTATACTATATAACATGACATTAAGATTCCTCCACATCTCTTGTAAGATTCACTTTAACCATGTTTGTGGGTTTCGATAACGCACAACCACGAAGCCCCGACAGAAAGACCTGTGGCTTTGGCACATTGCTGGTGCTGTCCCGTTTTGTTTGCGTGCCCGCTTGTCTTGGTAGATACACCTGACTGAAATTCTCTCGCCTCATGTGGCTGCCATATGTTTGCATTGAATGAGTCACTTTGTGACGCAAATTTGCCTGTAAGAGAAAAACAATTAATATGAGAGCATTTATATAAATCAATATACTGATCACATAACTTTTTTTTATGGTCCACCCTCCTTCCACCGGTATTTTTACCGTTTTTATTTTTAGCTATCATTTCTATTCATCCTCTCACGCACAATCTGATTTCATGCGGATATAATCACACTGGCGTATACATCAAACGTACCCATAGCCTATAATAGGCTTGACGAATAGCAAGGGTTTTCTTTTGGCATCAGTCGGGGCAAGTATATTTTTTTTCCTTACCTTATTAAAAAGCGTAGTCGACTATGCTTTTCAATACATGGGCTAGGACATTGTTTTGTTTTTTTTACAATGGTAGACAATGAGCAACATATGCCACTGTATGGCATACATTTTCAGACATTGGGACTATATGTTTGTCTAAACCCAATTTTATTATTTTACAGCGACATTTTCAGACAATGTATTTACACACCAGTTTAATTGCTTTTCTTCGTAGTTCCCATTCATTCCACTCGTATGACTTCACAATGTTGGTTTCCAGAATGTGTGTATCTGTTTGTGTGCTGCTATTGCATTTAGTGATTGGTTTCATCAGTAGTTTTTCAGCATCGTGGGCCTAGTAGGAAAATAACATTTACATGGTATAATACTAGTACTTCTATGCAAAACAGCTTTACCGACAGGTGACAACTATTTGGAGTCTTACTATGTAATTACAACTGTAACATATACAAATCTGCTCTCTATAGTCACCTGGTCTCATGAATGAAAATCGAATAAGTGGAAGTGTTGTCCATCATGACCAGAGATTGCAAAGCAAGTTTTAAAATAAAAGTTAGAATATGATTAGAAAACACTTAGGCTGGATTCACACGAGGTCATTACGTTCGTAATTGGCGGACGTATTTTGGCCGCAAGTTCCGGACCGAACTCAGTTCAGAGTTCCTAGCATCATAGCATCAGAGTTCCTAGCATCATACTTATGTACGATGCTAGGAGTCCCTGCCTCTCCGTGGAACTACTGTCCCGTACTGAAAACATGATTACAGTACGGGACAGTTGTCCTGCAGAGAGGCAGGGACTCCTAGCGTCGTACATAAGTATGATGCTAGGAGCCCGGCTCCCTGCACTGTGTTCGGTCCAGGACTTGCGGCCGAAATACGTCCGTCAATTACGGACGTAATGACCTCGTGTGAATCCAGCCTTACACTGTTTCTTAGAAAAGACTGTGTGCATGAGACCCACCCTTTGAATTCCAACCACTTGTTCTTAGATCACTGAATTACCATTATGTATATATAAACCTTAAGGCTTTGTCCACACAGTACAGATTTAATGCAGATTTTGCATGTATTTTTTTTAACGCCAAAAGCAGGAACGGACCCTAAAAAGAAAAATATAAAAGGAAGGCTTTAAAGTGTCCTCTCTCCTGGATCCAATTCTGGCTTTGGCTTAAAAAAATAAATAAAACCTGCATCAAATCTGCACTGTGTGAACAAGACGCAAAGGGTCCCATCTCTGCATTTGTGGATATGCCATAAATGTCTGAAAGTTGCGCGTCCCACCTCTGGCACCCGCACCTATCTCTAGAACATTGCCCTCTGACCCCCGTCCTACCTTCTGTTGATGTTGCTAGGCTACGGACACTGGCTTACGAGGTGGCCAGGTCTTACAGAAACAGCCAAGCGCGTTTTGCTACGCTGTTTCCAGAACCCTCATAAAAGTAAATGGAAGCCATGGAAACAGCGTAGCACAGCAAGCTGTGCTGCTTCCAGAACTCTGAGGCTACTAAGTGGCCCGGAGAACAGCAACAGAAGGTAAGACGGGTCAGGGGGCCTTGTTCTAGAGACAGGTGCTTGTCCCTGAGGGAGTTATAGAAACAGCATAGCTAAGCAGCGAGCTACGCGGTTTCCGTAGCTATCGAGTTCCAGAGATGGGACCCACATCTAGCATAGATTAAATGGGAATCCCCCCTTTAAAGCCTCAATTTAGTTAAAAAACAACATTTGACTTGATTGCAGTCATTTTCCTGTGTGATTCTTTTTTGTTGCAGGTGATGTCCTCCTATCTGCATCCGCCAAGCAAATGACATCCTTTAGGAATCTAGTCTCCAAACAGACCTGACTATCGTGGTCACAGACAATAAATCACTTAGGACAAAGAGGAAGTCTGAAGCAAAGTTAAACTGGTTCCCGACTGCCGGCTGTATATAAACGGCCGGCGGTTCTTAAAACTCACGTCATAGTGTATCTACGGTACGGGTTTTAGCTGGTTGCCAGGACGATCAGGCAGCTGAATGTCTATTAGTGACAGTAGTCACTATAAAGCCAGATTCACACGAACGAGTGCAAACTTAGTCGTAAAAAACTGCAGTTTTTCACGTCCGAGCTGCACCCGTGCAGGTCCCGTAACCCCATAGATTTGAGTCTATCAAGGGATCAGTGAAAACGGAAGAAAATAGGACATGTTCTTTTTTTCAACGGACCCTTAACACGGTCCGTTGAAACAACGGCCTTGTGAACGGCCCCATTGAAATCCGTGCGTCCGTGTGACGTCTGTTGTTTAAACGGCTGTCACACGGACGTATACTACGGTCGTCTGAATTCGGCCTAAGAGGGCTGATTTCCCCTGAAGCAGCCCCAGTTAAAGTGGGAAAACACGGAGTAAAAGAAAAAAAAAAATAAAGTCCCCCAAAGGTCTTTTCTGACCTATGAGGGACAGACCATAATAATAAAAAAATAAAAGTAAATAAAGTGCAAATAAACTAAATAATAAATACACATAAAATACCCATCCCAAAATAAACGTTCCCCACGCCAATCATTTTAGTAACGCTAATCCTGACCCAATTACCTTAATATAGACATGTAATATATCAAAATTGACGGTACGACAATCACAAATAAAAGGTCTATTTAGTGTAAAACTATATTAACAGAAAAAAATGGCTGAAAAGTAAAACCGCATATATTTTTTTATTATATTCAAACTATAAGCCTGAAAATTCTAAAATAGCAAAAAGGATGTGTGTAAAAATTATAAAAAAAATAAACCTGCATTGTCTATAAAAAAAGTCACAACATTCACGTCGCAAGCCCAACAAATAAAAAAGTAATAGCCGTTTAACCCCCTTAAGCCTTTTTTTTTATTTTATCTTCGTTTTACACTCCCCGCATTTGGCACCATTTAAAGTGCCATATAATGTACTGGGAAATTGAAAAAAAAATTCTATGTGGGGTGGAAATGGAAAAAAACTGATTCCTCTCTTATCTTTTGGGTTTCTTTTTTATGTCTTTCATCGTGCAGTAAAAACGACAAACTTACTTTATTCTGCGGGTCAATACGATTACGGTGATATCAAATTTATATAGATTTTCAATGTTTTACTCCTTTTACAAAGAAAAAACTACTTGTTAGGAGAAAAAAAAAAAATGTGGTTTTTTTTCATATTCTGAAAGCCATAACTTTATTTTTTCGGTTCATACGACTTTTCGTAACATTTTTTTCACTGCTAAGTTGACCAAAAAACAGTGATTTATTTTTTTTGTTTTCTTTTTACGGTGTGCACCGTGCGCATTAAATAATGCTATATTCTAATAGTTCGGACTTTTATGAACGCAGCGATACCAAATTTTGTTTATTTTTTACATTACTTCAGAGGACAAATGGGAAAACCGTTTTTTTTGAACTTTCATATTTTTTTCAATTATTTTTTTTCACTACTAAAAACTTTATTCAACTTTTTTTTTTTTGCACATTCTATTAGTCCCCTTACCATCTTTCGATCGTTGGTACAATACTAGCGTATTGCAGTATATTGTCATTTTTACAGGCAGGGCTTAACAGAGGCAGAGTGAAGGCAGTCCTTCGTGCCTTTATTAGGCCCCTGGGCTGCTATGACAACCATCGTCACCCCACAATCGCATTGTGGGGGCGCCGATGAGCTGTGAGAGGGGGCTGCCTACCTCTCTACAACGCCTCAGATGTCGTGATTGATAGCAGCATTTTTAGAGGGGTTAAACGGCCAGGGTGTCAGCTGTAATACACAGCTGACACCCACATCGTAAAGTGTATTCTTCTCCCCCTGCACCATGACGTGCATTTACGTCATGGTGCGTGAAGGTGTTAACTAACACGTGCTAAAAATGGCTAAACGGTGTCTGGTCCTGAAGGCACAAAATAGCCCGGTCCTGAACCGGTTAAAGGACGTATGCTTGAACTAAAAGATGTAATGTAATCAAGTGGTAATATGCATAGAGCGAGGGGTTTTATTAGGTAAAGGTCATTTTTGTGGTGGAATTGGTCTTTAATTATATTGGTCAGAAATCCTACTGGCCAGTCCCACCAATGAGATTCAGATAAAGGCTCGCACACAAGATTGTTATGTTTCGTTGAGGATTGTGGATTAAAATAGTTTAACGTTAAAATGTATATTTTTATCTGGAGGCTTGGACGGTCAATTTCCATCTAATCTGATATGTAAAGAGAAAGGCGCAGCATAATCTGGTCATTAATCAGCATATGTGTCATTCCTCTAGACTGTAAAGCTTGTGTAGTGACACATACATATCCTTGTTGTAACCTATGTGAAAAATACTTGAAAAAAAAACCAAGGAAAACCTGAAATATAGTGGCGACACAATACAACTAGAGCATTAACCCCTTCCCGCTTTGGCCACTTTTGACCTTCCTGACAGAGCCCCATTTTTCAAATCTGACAGGTTTTACTTTATGTCGTAATAACGTCGGAATGCTTTCACCTATCCAAGTGATTCTGAGATTGTTTTCTCGGGACACATTGGACTTTATGTTACTGGCAAAATTTGCTCGATGTAGCGAGCACTTTAACCCTGCAGGTGTTTTGCAGAAATTAGTGTGCAATCGATGTTGCAGAGTGAAAATTTTATTTTTTCCATAGATATGCCAATATGTGGTGCCCAGCTTGTGCCACCATAACAAGACAGCTCTCTAATTATTATGCTGTGTTTCCCGGTTTTAGAAACACACTACGTGTCCCTAATCTTTTGCCTGGACTATCGACAGGGCTCAGGAGTGAGAGAGTACCATGTGAAATTGAGGCCTAATTTGGCAATTTACAAAGTATTGGTTCACAATTGAAGAGGCTCAGATGTGAAACAATAAAAGAAATCCCTGAGAAGTGACCCCATTTTGGAAACTACACCCCTCAATGCATTTACTAAAGGGGTGTAGAGAGCATTTTCACCCCACAGGCCTTTTCCATAAATTATTGCGCTGCGGATGGTGCAAAGTAAAAATTAAGATTTTTGCCGAGATGTGACATTTCAGTGGGAAATATGTTGTGCCCAGCTTGGAGACACACACCCCAAAAATTATTAAAAGGGTTCTCCCAGGTATGGTGATGCCATATATGTGGAAGTAAACAGCTCTTTGGGCACGATGTAGGGCTCAGAAGGGAAGGTGCGGCATTTAGCTTTTGGAGCGTGGATTTTGCTTGGTAGTAGTTTTGTTTGGAGTTTTACTGGTATTTCAGTTTATAATGTTGGGCATATGTAAGCTGGGCAGAGTATATTAGGGGCATAGTCAGGTGGTATAATAATGGGGTAAACAATAAAATAATCCATAAATATTTGTTACGCTGTGACACAATCCTTTCTGCACAGGACGGTGTCGCACTGATAAATAGTGTCCTTTCTTATCCCCCTTTTGGTCCACATTCCGCACCTTTGCAGTTTGAGGAATTTTGATGGGAAGTGTTGTCCTGGTATAATACGGGCGCCCTCACTTCCAGCAGATATGTTTGGGCCCTCCCCTTCCTGGTTCCCTAATTTTAGGTCCTTGATAAATCGCCTCTTGAAACAGAAGAAATGTTCCCCTCGGGCACAACTGCATATTTTTCTTTTCTGACTTATTGGAGCCTTAACTAATTTTATTTTTTCATAGACGTAGTGGTATGAGGGCTGTTTTTTGCGGGACGAGCTGTAGTTTTTATTGGTACCATTTTGGGGTACATGCAACTTTTTGATCACTGGTTTTCTTTTTTTTGGGAGGCAAGGTAATCAAAAAACAGCAATTCTGCCATAGTTATTTAGGTTTTTTTTATACAGCGTTCACCACGCGTCATAAATTACATGTAACCTTCATTCTGCGGGTCAGTACGATTCTGGCGATACCTAATTTATAACACTTTTTTATACAATAAAATTACTTTTGTAAAAATAATGGATTTTTTCTGTCGCCAAGCTGTAAGAGCCATAACTTTTTAGTCGACGGAGCTGTATGAGGGCTTGTTTTTTGCGAGACGAGTTATAGTTTTTATAGGTACCATTTTTGGATACATGCGACTTTTTGATCACTTTTTATTTCAATTCCAATCCAATTCTGGCATTATTTTTTAGGTTGTTTTTTACAGCGTTCACTGCGAGGGACAAATAACATAATATTTTTATAGTTCTGGTCGTTACCAAATATGTATGGTTTTATTATTTTTTTACAATACTAAAGGAGTTGATAAGCTAAAAAGGGTGATTGTGTTTGTTATTACTTGAAACTTTTATTTTATTTTTTACAACTTTTATTTTTACTTTTTCTACACATATTTTTAGACTTTTCTTTAGTCCCACTAGGGGACTTGAAGGTCCAAATGTTTGAGTGATGTTCTAATACATTGCACTACCTATGTAGTGCAATGTATTAGAATTGTCAGTTATTCACTGACAGCAAGCCGATCAGGCTCCGGTCGGGGGATAATCAGCTTCCGTAATGGCAGACGAGGCCATTGTTAGGCTTCCTGTTGCCATAGTAGCAGTTGGCAGCCTTGCCATCGCACGGCAGGCTGCCGATATACAGCGATCGCATTGGATCGCTGCATCGAAGGGATTAATGGCAGAAATCGGAGCTAGCTCCGGTTCTTGACGATACATCGGGGTGTCCACTGTAACATACAGCAGACACCCACTGCTGATGACGCCAGCTCAGATTCTGAGCCGAATGCTGAGCCGGCGCCATCTTGCTGATGGTACCGGAAGCCTTTTAGGCCCCGCCGGTGAGTGGGGCATAGGAGGCTTCCGTTGCTGGCAGACCGGGAGGTAAGTATTAGGCCCGTTGCCTCTAACATCATGTCCTCTCTCTTCCTGAAACTAAATCTTTCTAAAACTGAGCTCCTTGTGTTCCCACCACCTACTGACCTACCTAAACCTGATGTCTCCATCTCAGTGTGTGGCACTACCATAACTCCCAGGCAGCACGCCCGGTATATTTGGGTTATATTCGACTGATCTTTACTTCTTATATTCAATCACTTACACGCTCCTGTCAGTTTCACCTCAAAAAAATCTGCAGAATCTGCCCCTTTTTTTACTGTGGAGACAGCCAAAACTCTGCATGTCGCTCTGATTCACTCTCGTTTTGACTACTGTAACTCTACCCTGTGCCAGTCACTGCACTGGTTGCCCATTCCCTTCAACTCCTTACATCTCCTCCCTCATCTATGTCTACCACCCTACTTGCACTCTACGTTCTGCCAAGATTAACATTCTTTAGAATTCAAAACCTCCCACTACCGTCTTCTCGTGCTGCACCAGTTCTCTTGAATGCTCTACCCAGGACAATCCGATTGACTACCAATATGTAAACTTTTAAGCATGCCCTAAAAACACATAATTTTAGGCAAGCTTACCAGATACCATATATTGACCCTTTTCCCTTTCACACCAATATTCGTCTATACCTGACCCCTTTATTCAGCAGTATCCCTCACACTCCTTCCACCCTAATGCACTTCATATCGGTCATACACATATACTGCTGGTGACCGGCTCATGCAGCCTTACGTGTACTAACCCATGTTTATAAAAGCTGGACTATTGTACTTAACAAGCACTTTTTACATTTTGTGTCTCCCTTATTTCTTTATAGATTGTAAGCTCTTGCGAGCAGGGTCCTCGCTCCTCTTGTTTCAATTATTAATTAGTTTTGTCAATACGTAATATCTGATATTGTCTGTACATGTTCCCTCTGAATTGTAAAGTGCTGCGTAATATGTTGGCACTATATAAATAAAGATTATCATTATTATTGATTAGAATATGACAGATGTAAACTGGAAACAATAATCACCCCATAGGTACTATTTACTGCATATAAACTCTACCCACCTGAGAATAAGGCGTGATGGAGGAAAACTGTTGGTGTAGTTCCAATAACTGGATCAGCTCTGCACACTGTTTGGCTTTTTCTCCAATTAAGGTGACGTGGTGGTCCGGATCCTGAGCAAACATATAAGCAGCTTCCTTGGAGCTGAAAACGTAATATCTTTCTCTGTGCTTTAGAATACCAATGCCCGGGTTCCCTGATTAAATGGAACAGAATGAAGCAGCTGATCATCAGTAGATTCTCATCAGTAGATTCTCATCAGTAGATTAGAATTGTACAGATAATCTACTGATGATAAACTGTCACATTGTGGAAATTTAGGGTTTACATAGCAATTCATGCTGGTTATTATATTCATACAGCGCAATCCGATTCTGTGGTTCCCCACACTGTAACACTTTTACATGTAATACATTTACACAGTGTACAAAACGCGTAGGGTGTAAAGCTACATTTACATGCAGCAGTAGTGGTGTAACCGAAACCCACACCGCTAGCACAAATGGAAAATCTGTGTTGCTGCTTTTTTTTTTTTTTTTTTTCAGAGATAAACCGTTTTAGGAAAATGTTCTTCTATGGAAATCTATGTTGTACAGTATGTACTGTGGTTTTACATTTGTTTTTTAAATGCCACCGTTTTTCCACTGAAGTCAACAATGAAAAATGTGGCAAATCTATAACAAAACCACAATGGAGAAGGGAAACTGCACAAAAAAAACACAAAACCAAAATGCAGAATGCCCTGAAAAACAGGCGGCTTCCGGAACAGATTTTTTTTTAAATCCTGGTAATTACAATGACACATCTTCCTTTTCGTTAAAAAATTACAGCAGTTGCCTCCATCACAAAATAATGAAATAAATCAATCAGAGAGTAAACTGAATAGAACAGTAAAGAAAGCCCTGCCCATAGTGCTTACAGGGGTGCACAACCTGCAGTATGGGGGACGCGTGCGGCCTGCGATGCTCTTCTGTGCGGACCCCTGCCTTTAGGATACAGACATGCTTATCTATGTCCTGATAGTTCAGAAAGAAACAGTTGTCTTTCCATAGCTGCATCCTATTAATGGGAGGAACTGTGGCTGGCAGTGTTATGGGTGGAACTTGGTTGGTGCTGTAGGAGTTCTATTTTAGGCAACCTCAAGGAGCAATCCAAGCAAAATTGTTTTTATATTATGCCTAATGCAGACCGTGATCATCAATTTTCCAGAGATTGCTCCTTTAAAGTGGTATTTCAATCTAAGATATTTATGGAGTATTGATATACAATAAATGTCTAATAGGTTCAGCACTGCACAGAGAAGAAAAGGTGGCTATGCATGCGTGCGGCTATTTACAATATAGTTTATGGGAGCTGTGAAACGCTCTGCTGTTTCCGTAACACCTATCTCTGATATCTTTTCTATCGATAGAAGTGGAATCCTCATCTATCAGATATTTATACCATATACTGTCTATGTGCAATACATGTCTAGTTTGGGAATACCCCTTTAAGTACAGTGTCCCTTGGGAATGATATAATCTGACAATGTGGCCCTCCATCCAGAAAAGGTTGTGCACCGCTGATTTATAATATAGGAACCTCCTGGGCCAAACTAATACACGGTGTTATGCTAATGAGCATAGACAGGGCCGGCGTCAGCACCCGGTAAATCTGGGCAAGTGCCGGGGGCCCACTACCCTGGTGCTTTACGCTGCAGTCATGGCTCTTGCCGGGGATTCCGCTCCTAGAGGGAGCCCCTGCGTAGGAGCAGAATCCCCCCAGAGCGGAATCCCTGGCCAGGGAACCCCCTGGATGGGTATTTCATTCCTAGAGCCCCAATTGCGCTATCTACAAGGGAGGGTGTGTGTGGGGCGCTATCTACAAGGGGTTGTGTGAGGCACTATCTACAAGGGAGTGTGCGGGTCGCTATCTACAGAGGGCATACATAAACCTGGAGCCGGCCCGGAGCATAGGGCATAAAGGGGCAGTGTATGATACAGGAAATCGATCAAAAACAGAATCACAGTGTCATGCACTGCCCCCTTGTGGTTGATTAGTTGATTGAGTAGTAACATAACCACATATCAGCTGTGCTAAAATGTCATACAGTTATGTTTCATGGGTTGTTCTAGTGACACATATATTGTACCTGGTAAGAGAAGTCCATCTCTTGTAGCAATTGTGAAACCACAAAATCCATGGTATTGAATCGGGAGTTGATCATAATTTGCAGTCGTTTCTGGGAAATACCACTCTTGAGTATGAAAATCTAAGGGATTTACATGCATTTCTAAATAAAAGAAAAAGATAAACAAGGTGACTGTCTTGTGCATGAAAAAATGATTACAATATTATAAATAGCTCATAGACTGATTCAATTTTCCCCAGTGTACTGCTTAGGTCAGGACGTTGCTGAAACATGTAAGCGAGGCGGAATGGGTAAAGTATGACAGTATGCAGTAACAACACCGGAATACATTAAAGAGGACCGTCTAAAAAAATGCACCTCAGTTAGATTTCCGGCTGCCTCACAGATTCTGCCGCTTTTTTTTCTTCTAGCCCCCACCTTTCCTGAGATATTGGTGCCATAAGTTTTAGTGCCCGATATGCAAATGAGGACTTTGACTGTCAAGTGGGCAGTTAACGTTGCACACTTGCAAAGGGGTAACCGCCCACTTGACAGTCAAAGGCCTCATTTGCATATCGGACACCAAAACTAATGGCACTAATATCTCAGGAACGGTGGGTGCTAGAAGGAAAATAAAAAGCGTTTGAGGTGCCAGCATTCTAACTGAACTATTAGCTGCCGTTTTTTGGTCGGGTGACAGGTCATCTTTAAGTTATTACCTTATAACAGGGACGAATAGTGAGCTCAGCTCATCTCTTGCTGTGTCCCTCAGAGTGTCGGATCCTCTAGTGGAGGGGTACCAATACTGCAATACCATTACTGGCTACATATAATGAAATCACTGAGAAAATAAATGCAATAATACAGCTAGTCCATGATCATATTTATTAGTGAACTAGGTTTGTAAACAATTGGGGGAGATCTATCAAAACTGTTGCAAAGGAAAAGGGAAGAAGTTACTTATAGCAACCAATCAGATTCCAGCTTTAATTTAGAAAGGCTCTTTTTATAATGAAAGAAGCAATCTGATTGGTTGCTAAGGGCAACACCTCCACTTTTACATTGCGCCAGTTTTAACAAATCTCTCCCAGTGTGTGTGTAGTATTTTATAAAAGGATCTAAATACAGGTTATTAGTTTTGCCAAATAAATAATCCTCAGTCAGATATTGGGCCGTACTGTTACAGCCTACAAGTCTAGTAAAATGTCATGGTCCGCCAGACGACTGTTGCTCCTGTTTAATTTCCGCCACACGATTGATAAAAGACCATCTAAATCTGGGACGTTGCTTCTTATCTATGACACTGGAGCCACATTAAAGTCTCTTTTTCACATTGCTACTCATGTGCTGTCCTACTTTTTTAATTTCTGAAAGCCACCTTTGTGTCACATAATTGGGGACCACTGCTTTACCCTGAAATAAACTGAGTGGCATGGATGACATGTGAGAACCCGATGCAAAAGACAATGAGACAAACAAAACGTCCATTTTTGCACTTCAAACTTTTGGATTAACAAGTAATACATTAACCACAAAGCCTCGGAGGTTACCTGTACTTTCGTTAACCCTTTCTTCATCAGATTTCACGGTTAAATCACTGAGAAGTGGCTGGACGACATGTGCAGGAAAGAGCTCTTCATGGAGTCCCAGAAACGGTTGCAGATTTGCAGTCATATTGCTAAGGACACTTAACAATACAATTTCATCTTGGAAGCTGTTCCACAGCTTAGACAATGATAGAAAAAGTGGCTGAAAGAGATGAATGCAACGGTTTCCTAAATTCTGCATAGCACAACATGTTAACACTTCACTACAAGAGAAGCATTTTGCCATATGCAATTTAATTAGAAGAACTAAAAAAGGGGGGCAATTGTACCGAACCTGTCCAAGGGAAAAACTGGACTTGTTGCCCATAGCAACCAGAAATCAACTTAAACTGCACTAAACTTACACTGTAAAAATAAAAAATTGCCTGGTCCTGATATTGGAGCAGCCTCCTGAACACAGCTGGGGTCGGCAAACATTCGGAACCCAGCTGTTTAACTCTTTGATTACCGCGGTCCGTGACAAGATCAAAGGGAATTCCCCTCTTTGATCGCATCACCGAGATTCCAGTGATGCGATCAAACAATGGGGAATCCCTCTGCAGTCAGCACTGGGGACCTACAAAGGACCCCAGGGCTGTCTGTCACATGTGCCTGCTGTTCAGGCACACTATGTGCTGCCCGATCAGCAGCCTGTGTCATTGTGACACAGTGTAATGTATTAGCATACAGGAGTATGCTAATACATTACAAGTAAAAAATTAAGTTACAAATAAAGTTATCCCTTGATGGGATTAAAAAAAAAAAAAGTAACAAAACAAAATAAATAAATTAAAAAAAGTCCCAAAAAGAGTCTTTATTTTGCATTAAATTCATTTTATTGCCCCTACACTAAATAATAACAAAAAACCTACACATATTAGGTATCTACACGACCGTAATAACCTGAAGAATTAATCGAATGGGTTATTTAGCGTGAAACGTGAACGGGATAAAAAATAAACCAAAAAAAAGATTCCGATAATCTCTTTT
Source organism: Rhinoderma darwinii (assembly GCF_050947455.1). Classification (NCBI taxonomy): domain Eukaryota; kingdom Metazoa; phylum Chordata; class Amphibia; order Anura; family Rhinodermatidae; genus Rhinoderma; species Rhinoderma darwinii. The sequence continues at coordinate 207,869,213 of NC_134690.1, read as the reverse complement.
TCCTATATTCACGGCGTGAAAAAATTTTTTTTACCCCCAAACTGTGGGGGAAAAAATATACTATTTCTCTCGCATAAAACAAGGCCTCATACAGCCACGTCAATGAAAAAATAAAAAAGTTATGGCTGCTGAAACGCAGAGAGGCAAAAACAGAAAATTGAGCTGGTCATTAAGGTCTTTTCAGGCCCGGTCATTAAGGGGTTAAAGGGGGTTGTCTCACGAAGAAAACTCCTTTTTAAATAGAAGTCAGCCTGGCTTCTCTAAACCTGATGATCATCTGTATGCTGCATCTGACCCCTGCAGGGGAAATTTAGCATTACATGCCAGCCATTCATATCAATGGCTGACCATGTTTGCATCGGTAGGCTGAATCCACCAGGGAGGCTCTCCTTCCATATGCCCTTAGAGCATGGCATATGGACAGGGGTTGTTTTCATAAGACAAACACTTAAATAGGACCTTTCAATAGGTCATAAGTTGAACTGGTTAACCGACCTGAATAGCGCCGTCTCCCTGATCCCAGCCCTGTTTTTTTTTTCCTAGTACCTCCCATTCCAGTGATATGGCGCACTGTTGTGTTTGCTCCTTTTATGCTAATCTGCTGTAGTTAGCCAACAGGGTGGAGCTTAACTTCCCTGCTTTGGATGTTGACCAATCAGCGCGAGGCAGCTTGATGCTAGTTCATGTGAATATTATTTTTGGGTAACTGCAACTACTGTCAGTTTAATATCTTCAAATTTAAATGCTTATTTGGTATCTATATAAGAGATTTATAACTCCAAATACAGTTCATCTATTATATCTGCCTGCCCCCCTCCCCCATTAGCTGTACTAATTTTCAGAGTTGTATTGTTTCCTGCTGCAGGAAAAATGAAGTATAGCAGCTATCCAGGGATTAGAAAACCTATACAGGGCTCTTATACTTACATGAAACATATTAGAATACGGAACACAGTGCTCAAGGACTATTGCAGTCCGGGTGTTTTTCACGAGTCAGGAAATATTATAAATTAGATTCTAATTTATAATATTTCCCATTGCTGGTCACTAGATGGAGCTATTCCCAAAATTGCAGCATTGCAAAATTGGGTAAAAAGCCCTCGCTCTAGTGAGCTTTCAGCATCCCCCCCTCCTTTATCCTGGCTAGTGCCGGGATAAACGAGGGGTTTGAACGGTGTAACCTCCTACACTGTGTGTCGCCATTTTTTGAGCTAACACACAGTGTAGTAGGTTTACATACAGTAGTAAACGTACACAAACACGAACATACATTGAAATCTCTTACCTGCTCCTGCCGCCGCGGCTCCCTCCGGCCCGTCCGCTCCGTCTGCTGCCGCTGGTCCAAGTGCACAAGTCCGGAAGCCGCAATCTTACTGTCCGACCGCGACTTCCGGTCCACAGGAAAATGGCGCCGGACGGCGCCAATTTCAAATTGGACTGTGTGGGAGCGGCGCATGCGCAGTTCCCACACAGACGGCGTACACAGAAGTGGATGGGATGGGAGCCGTTCGCAGTCCCTATGGGACTGTGGCTGCCGTATTCCATGTCTGTATGTGTCGTTAATCGACACATACAGAAATGGAACAAAAAATGGCAGCCCCCATAGGGAAGAAAAAGTGTAAAAATAAGAAAAAAGTAAAACACAAAACACACAAATAAATATAAACGTTTTTAATAAAGCACTAACATCTTTAACATATGAAAAAAAAAATTGTGATGACACTGTTCCTTTAAGACAATATTAGAGATACTGTGTAGAAAGTCTGGCTAAATGTGAGGAGTATTTTTTTTACTTGCAGTCATCTAAATAAAACAATGCATTTGGGAAAATGGAACCTATTATACATTGTGTGTACATTTGTTTAGATAGAAAGTCAATGGTTTCTACTTACGTAGACCTGTGCAGTTGGAATTGCGGTCTTTGATTGGACCGTGCCTCTTAATTGTTCCATCTGTGCTCCGTACTGCTTATCCATCGTTTCCAGTTGTTGCGCACAAGTGTGGACATCTGACTACAAAACAGTAGATCAAAAAAATATAAAAATAATTAATAATTAATTTTTTTAAAGGACATCCCCTTCAAACTGATATTTTTGTACAAATCCTATTGAAAATATATAATAAATAAATGTTGCTTCATCAGGGTTATTTTCTTTAAATATTAAGTCTATTTATATATCGCAATCATAATGTTGAATGATAAATATTCATTTGGGACTCGGTTCCTATCCAGCCACTTTCTATAGTAATTATGTCACAATTGTCTTTATTTATAAGTGGTGTACAATCATTATGACTTTACCACAAATGAAGATATAGGCTATTGTGACATCATCCCAATAAAACAAAGCTTAGAAATAAAGACTCAGAATTTTGCAACATCGTAACCATACATCACAGCCTAGAAATAAAGACAAACAATATTGTGACATCATCACAGCTTTAACATGAAGGCACGAGATATTTAAAAACATTGGGAGTCGTCTGACGTGCAGGGATTTTGATATGGGGACCTGAATGAGAAGGTGGCTCTAAATGCTGATGATCTCCTGATGTTCTTAGGGGACTGTCCAATCTCGCTGAATGGAGCGATGCCTAGAATTAATGCGTTTAGCAGACTGTCTGGACTTACCATTAATTGGGACAAGTCATCCCTAATTGACTATAGGTCGTAGCCCAGATGCCCTTTCAGCTTACAAGTCTTCACTTTGTGATTTGGAAGGAGAGAGGTCACCTCTTTGAGGAGGGTCAATTTCAGTCCTTTCAACAATTTCTGCAAGACCTTGCTTTACCCCGCAGTAGTTTTTACCAGTATTTGCAACTTCGTCATGCATATCAGAGGCAGGAGAGGATATTGCATATACAACCTGCGCGACACAATTCTAGACCAGGGGGTGCTAGAAGGTGGTGATAACCCTGGATTACAGATGTCTTTTGGAAGCACATCATAAGAGACAACCTAATGCCCTAAAATGGGTTGTGGATGTAGGACTGCTATCAGATGATCAGTGGGTTAGCATTATTCAGGCCACCCCTAGGCTCTTCCTTAGTGAAGTTCATCGAGCATCTCATCTCATCTATTTATGCTACATAGAGTATATAGAACCCTGGTGTAGTAAGAAGGCTTATTGGTCAGACACTCTTGTGTGATAAATATAGTTCCCCTGAGGTGGATTTGCTATATGTTATATACACCTATATTGAAGCAGATATAGAATCATACAAAATATGATAGAAAAGTACACATTTTATTGTTCAATGATTAAAAATACACGTACAAAAAATTATCATTAAAAAATGATCATGGAGCAAAGATGGGTCACAGTTATCGACCAGACCCAAACCAGTCAAAGGTTTCAATGACCTACCATGAAAACATATATACATATAATATATACATATAATGAAATGTAAGGACAAAGTAAGTTCATAAAGTATTTCAATATGGGAAGAAAATAGTACAGAATACAAGCGTGTATCAGACAAGTAGCTACCAAACGTGTGTGGATTACACTCATAAGTGAGGAACTGACATATGTATGCATTGTTGCTTACCCATAAATGGGAAAGTATAGTATTGACAGGCTGGTGCCCTCCTGACGCGCATTTCAGCATCTCAAGTCTTCGGTAGGTCGGCCCAAGACTGAGACAATATTGCCTGCTCAATAGGCATCATGTGACGGTTGTTAGGTAGATCTGCGGGCTATTCCAGGGCTGTTGAGCTAGTCTCATGCTCCTTTATGTTATACATATTAACATTATTTTTTAGCTGATAATATAGATATTAATGTAAAAAGTGCCACTTTCCCGTGCAGCCTGAGACTACCCTTGTTCTTCTAAGAGTGGCCAAAATTCTGCAAATTTTCTATTCTCCCTTTATAGGCTCAAGAAGACTTCAGTGCACATTTTTCAGTTCCTGCATTATTATATTGTGCTTCTTGTATACTTTACGTTCCCCATGGTAACTGAGAAAGGGGTGAGGGGAAAATGGATGTTTTGTTGTTGTACTTGTTGTGAAAAAAATAAATAAAAAAAAAAAAAAAAAAAGAATAAAAGACAAATGCTATTGTGAAATGATCACAATAAATCACAGCCTTACGAGAAAGAAAAGCCCTATTGTGACAACATCACAATAAAACACAGCATTGCACTAAAGACAACATTTTGTGACATCATCCCAATAGAACAAAGCCAAGAAATACTGACAAACCAAATACTGACAAACTTTACTATGACATAATCAGAAAAACATATTCTGGGAATAAAATTTTTGAATGTTTGGGGATTCAGGTTAGTGCATTCATTTTTTACTAGGAATCTCTTAATATTACTCCACTTCTATGTAGGCGCTAATTAATAAAAATTGCGTTGTGCTAGTTGCCTCTTAGGATACTGATGTCACTATTGTGACATCACCAGAATAGAACAAAGACAATGAAAACAGATAAACCCTATTCTGACATCATTAAAATAGAACATAGCCTAGGTTAAAAGACAAATACTATTGTGACATCATAATAGAATATATCCTTTATTGTGACATCACATAGAGCACAGTTTAGGAATTCAGACATCACAATTTTGAAATGATGTGACATCATCACTATAGGTCACAGCCTAGGGACTAAGACAATGCTATCATGACATTATCACAATAGATCACAGTCTAGAAATAAAAGCAAACTTTATTGTGAAATTATCACAATATAACATATCATAAGGCTGAACACAAACCATATTGTGGAATCAATGTAAAATTTGGACCACTACAAACCCTACTGGTTGTGCTAGTATATAGAGCATAATGGAGCCCACTCCTGGCATTAGGTCGCTTCACCACAACACCCATCCTGGGGCAGTATGGCTCAGCACTTGCGTGTCCCTTCCTTCCCATTCACTGCAGGAGGGAATGGTCAGTTCTATAATCGTTCCTTCCTGAGGCCCCATGCACACAAACGTATTTTTTTCCTCCCGTAAATACGAGTCCATTGTCACGCGTATTCTACCCGTATTCCACCAGTATTTACGGACCCGTGCCCGTAAATACGGGTCCGGTGTCACCAGTATTCCACACGTATTTACGGACCCGTTTTCTCTGCACTAAATCGGCAGCCCCTTCTCTCTATCAATCAGGATAGAGAGAAGGGGCAGCCCTTTTGGGCAGAGTTTCCGCAGCGTTTGAAAGTAAAAAAAAAAGTTCATACATACCCTGGCCGTTGTCTTGGTGATGCGTCCCTCTTTTGACATCCAGTCCGACCTCCCTGGATGATGCGGCAGTCCATGTGACCGCTGCAGCATGTGATGGGCTGCAGTGGTCACATGGGATAAAACGTCATCCTGGGAGGCCGGACTGGAGGAAGAAGAAGAGGAGTTCTGGGTAAGTTAACTTTTAATACTATTAATTCCAGCGATAGTCACTGTCCCGGGTGCTGAAAGAGTTACTGCCGATCAGTTAACTCTTTCAGCACCCTGGACAGTGACTATCCCCTGACGTCGCCTAGCAACGCTCCCGTAATTACGGGTGCACACACGTAGCCACCCGTATTTACGGGAGCCCCATAGACTTCTATAGGCCTGCCCGTGCCGTTATTACGGCCTGAAATAGGACATGTTCTATATTTTCCAACGGCACGGGCACCTTCCCGTAAGCATACGGGAAGGTACCCTTGGCCAATAGAAGTCTATGGGCCCGTAATTACGGGCGTTTTTACGTTCGTGTGCATGAGGCCTTAGTTTTCTAATACTGCTGTGACTGTTCTGCTCTTGAGGGGAAGACACCTATATGAATCCCACAGCTTCATTGGGGTGTTTGCTTTTCCTTCTTTTATGGCAATTTTCTAACACCTATCTTATGGGAAATATAGGAAAAAATGTATTTCTATTACACTTGCTGGAAGTTATTTACTTGGTCTTCCTACTCAAATTTCACTTTCTTACCAGTATAATATTTAAAAGAGCCTCATGCTGCCTTGCATTGAAAAGTGCTTCTTTCAGCTGGTTTAGGTTGAGCAGATTGGCTTTCTGTCGTTTACCATCCATTTCTTCTATGAGAGCAGTGTACTTATATATCATCTCACGAGAAGACTGAAGTTCTGAATCAATATGCTTTATGGTTGCTGGTATGGCCTCTTTTAAAATAGTTGGCACTGCCAAGATAATAACAAGCAGGATGTAAATATGTAAAAGTTATATGGCTTAATAAGTAAGAACGGCACTACATAAGACTTGTCATTCATTTGTGTAGTGTATGTGACACATTTACTACATTTTTGCAGTTTATTATGAAGGTCTCTATTATAACAAAACAGGCACAAGCTCCAAGTCTGGTCTTAGGCTGCGTTCACATCTGCGTTGTGGCTTCCGTTCTAGCGTATCCGTCAGAGGACCACAAGAACTGAAGTTAAGGTTTCCGTAAAAAAATCTGATGATTTTAATGGGTTTTATTTTTGAATCAGCTGTGTTCAGTTAGGCTCCGTATGGTCAGGTTTCCGTTTTTTTGACAGAAGAAATACCGTAGCCTGCTGCGCTATTGTTTCCATCAAAAACGACAAAAACCTGATGGAAAGGAGATTTCCGGGTTCTTTTAAAATTGAAGTCAATGGATGATGGATACAAACTGATATGTCATCCGTTTGTATTAGTTTTGCATTATGTTTAACAGATCCATTTTTTTCTGCACATGAGCAGACTAAAAATAAAAGCAAGAAAGATGCAAAGATAAAAACAGATCCGTTATAACTGATGACAAAACTGACACAAACTCAGATCCAGTAAACTAATCCATCAAAAACAAACATTTTACTTTCCGTTGCATTCAGTCCGGCATCAGTCAGTCTGTCCGTTTTTTTTTTCATTTCAACGGATCCGCTAAAACGTATGCCACAACGCAGATGTGAACGAAGCCTTACCTATTGCACATATGCTCTAGTCTTGTATAGTCATTTGCCCTACTACTATCTTAACCAACATCCTCAATCCATCTGTACAAGCATGTTAATTATATGGAATGAGAAAGATAAGCGGCTGCGAGATACCTCTGGTACTATTTTTCTTTGCAAAAACAAATGTTTGGATAGGTGTGAGAGGTCAGGTCAAGCGGGATTACCAGCATGATATATGACTAAAAATATTAGGTATATAGCCATTCTGTGTTTGGCTAGGGCTCCATGGCAGATTTTGCATATAGGGAACCATATGAGGTTGTGCGGCAGTCGTGGTAGCCCACGATTTTAGCTTTGAACATCTAGTTGTAGACATTGATGTCTCATACCAACAAAACAGTGTAACCTCCTTTTGAGGAATCGAATGCCTTAACCAGCTTTAAAAAGCATCTTCATATAAAGTAGACTAGACATTAGACATTAGTCTAGTGTGTATGGGGGAGGGGGGGTAGCCATGACATCCTTGGTTTCCCTGGGAAATCATTGCTGCCCAAAGTGTCTGACTACAGCTTAAACCCCTGTTCCCTATGGCCGTAAACATGCATGCTTCTGGTGAAGACGTCTGAGTATCTAATAGTCAGCTATATTATGTGTATAGCCAGTGTAACGTCCGTGGTCGCTGACCACGAACACCTCCCATCCTGCCCACGCCTTTCTCTCCAGAGATGCTAGCAAATGCGGCCGTCTTGTTCCGCAGTGACCACTAGGGTGCGCGCGCGAGCGCAGTCCAACCTTAAAGAGCCAGAGCGCACAGGTGTGAGATTGAGCTGATTGCTCCCAGATCACCCTGGACTATAAGAAGGGCCCTACCCCTTCCTGCATTGCCTGAGCGCTGTTTGTACCTACCCGTGTCTGTCTTTGAAAACGGTCCCTTGTGTGTTTTTAAGTTCCAGTGTTCCCGTTCCTGCTACCTGTGCTACCGTGTTCCTGTGCTGTACAGTGTTGGAGTGTGTTGACTACTGCACCCGCTGTGTTTCATCGCACCTGTTGTCTGAGTTCCATCTGAGCCTAAACCATCGCTACTGTCTGAATTGCCACAGGTACCGTATCCGAACTATAGACATTGACTTTGTACCCTGTTTGGCCAGCTGCTATACCACTACGGCGGTACGGCCCAGTGGGTCCACACCCCCGTTGTGACAGCCAGCAATAATTTTACATCTGCTACACAACGATAAATCTGCCTTATTGTGTTTGCATTGAAAACAAAGTGTTGATTTGCATTAAGTAATACTGTTTAAAATGTAAAGCCAGGGTTTCACGTTATGTTTCAGAAGTGAGTTGATAAAAAGCAAGAGGAAAAAAGGAAGTGCCTTGATCATTGTACGCTATTTACCCATCCTGACATACTTTATTTTGACATACCTTTTTTTCTCTTATTTTTTATTTATTCCAATTTTTTAATACAATATAAACCCTTACAAATCATTTACCACCCATTCCCAAGTACCCTCCTACCATGACATACTTACAGTCATCAATACCCTCTCCACCTTTACCACAGTCTTTGTTGAACAATCGGATCCCAGTTACAATCATGGTCAGCTCTTTCAGTTGTCGCTCTTTGTCTTTCTTAACAAGAGCGAGAAAGGTACCGAGCTCCGTGTGTGGAAAAACACTCTGAAGGGCAGCTAGGAATACATAAAGAAACATCATATTATGTTCTATGGTCAAACCAAAGGAACAAATTATATCAAAATACGTTATGTTCCGGCAATATGCTCACGGACTGCCTTGTTACTGGATTTTAACTCAAAGTCAACTTTATCTAGCCCGGTCTTATGTCCATTACTGCATTTTGGAGACGCACTGATAACAGTGAACTAATGGTGCCCCTATACAGTCTTCTAAAGAGCCAAACAAATGGTTGGAAAATAGCTTTGGTTTTCCATGGCTCTTTACAGTTATGAACTGTTGTTCTACTTACCTGTAGCTTCTCTGACAACCTTGATATCAGTAGGTGACCCAAGACCAGATCTCAGTAGAACATAGCTGACAATTTTCCGATAAAGGCTTTCTAACTCCTCAGCCGTGCGCGCTCGACTGTCAGTGATTTCTCTGCTCACTGGTGCCAGTCTTGATTCCAGCACACGATGATGTTCATCAAGAAATTCACCTGCAAAGGAAGTGGCCACATTGGTACGGATACGTCATTTAAATCGCACTAAACACCTATCTGCCTTTGTTCAATAAAATGTATATGTAATGTCAGGAAAAAAAATGTTTTTCTATCTGCATCATAAAGTACCACACTTCATTTAAAGGGTCCCATCTCATAAAGTGATGGCATATCACCCCCACCGATGGTAAAATCGGTGGGGGTCCGACCTTGGGGTCCCCCACCAATCCTGAGATAAAGGGGGCTGCAGCACTGCTATTGTGCTGCATCTCCTTGAAAGTTTTCAGTGCTCAGCGGTGCTTCAGTTGAATGGGGTCGTGCTGAAGTTCCTTGTACATTGGGTGACCAAGAGGACCACTGTGCAGGGAAAAACAGTGAAGTGGTCACTGCGACCCCTTCATTCTCAATATTGGTGGGGGTCAAACTCCCACAAAACAGAAAGTGATAGCATATCCTAGCAATATGTCATCACTTTAGAATATGGGCATCACCCTTCAATTTTTCTTCACTTTGCTTGTAAATCAAAGAGAGAGGAAATTGTTTGTATCAGATTAAATTGTACAGTTATAGAAAAAAATACAGAAAACCTACAACTATTGTTAAATAAGCTGCTGGAGCACATATACATAAGTAAGGCTGCGTTCACATCTGCGTCAGGGCTCCGTTCCGTAGGAGCTTTCCGTCGGAACGGAGCCCTGACTGACACAAACGGAAACCAGAGGTTTTTTATTTCAATGGTGACGGATCCGGTGCCAATGGTTTCAATTTGTCTCCGTTGTGACCCGTCGTTTTGAAAGGGAAACAGGCAAAACCACATTCGATTGCTGGAATTCAGAATCTATTTTGTTAAATAAAATGTTTCTGGAGTGTTTGTGAATTGCTTTATTTAAAGTGCTGCATTTTTGTAACATATGATATGGAATTTTGTTCCTTCAGTTAGAAACGGAGATCTCAGAGACTGCAGGTTGTGTATAAGGACATACTGTATAAAGTAATCCCTATAAAACCAATACATCCATAGAGGTAAGCTCAGGTGTAAGGCAACAGCGCAGTACTGCAGGGGCAATATTTGAGAAAAGAAGCAGCACTTCAACTGCCCTGTTCAATATAGGGAGATGTGTAACTGGAAGAGACAGTAGTATTACAGAGTAACCTAAGCCTTAGGGTCTAGTCTCTCACACGGTCATATCACAGTTTTTCCATGAACTGTGCAACAAACGTCATTTAACTTCGATACTGTGAATCCCCCAACGGTTCGATACCGTTATTTCATGTATGTCGATACTTAGCTGCGCAGCAGCACAGCTAAGCATAGTTACACATGAATGTATGAGAGCAGGGCTGCGGCTGTGTGATAGTCATTGCCGCGCTCCTGACAAGTGTGCGCCGTCAGGATGATGTGATGCGGCCGGTACTGCACTAATGATCGCCGGCAATGAAGACAGAACATGGCGGGCGCACTGCAAAACACCCCCATGTTCTGTCCTCAATGCCTGAACCGCCGCTCAATAGTGCAGCGACGGTCGCATCACTTCATGCGGACCGCGCACGCACTTAATGTCAGGAGCGGGGCAATGGCTGTATTACAAAGCTCTATAACGGCAGAGATCAGAGAAACCTCTCATCTCCGCCATTATTACCCTGAATGCTGCGATCACAGCTGACTGCAGCATTCAGGAGAAAATCAGAAGGGGGGGGATGCCCCTTGGATTGTGTCACAGGGAACTCCTGTGACGTGATTGAGGGACATACCATATATGGGCAGACAGCCCAGGGTCCATTGAAGGACCCCAGGGCTGTCTTACCATATTTCCTGTTGTTAGGGCATACTTTGGTATGTCCTAACAACTGCCTGTGTACTATCCGTACACAGGCTAATGTACTGGCATATAGATATATGCCAGTACATTAAAGTTTAAAAATAAAGTAAAAACATAAAGTAATATTAAATTTTAAAAAAATACACATACACTTTTTTTTACAATAAACATTAAAATAAGTCCCAATACATAAAATACACATATTCGGTATTGGCGCGACCATAATAACCTTCACAACAATTTTTTTGCATCATTTATGATGTGTGCGCTGTAAAAAAATAAAATAACTGCTTTCATTCACTTATTAATGTGAGGCACGAGGTGTGATGAATGTGCCATGTCCATCAGAGTAATAGTAATTAACCCCATCATGTACCTTACACATTAACCCCATCATGTACCTTACACATTAACCCATTATGACTGAGAAACATGATGGGGTTAATTACTATTAATGTCAGGCACATTCAAAATTCATCACACCTCGTACCTCACATCACAAAATGGAAGAACTTTTTTTTATTTTTATTACTGTTGGAGAAGTATTGTTTTGGTATCGAACCACAATACTACACAAAGTATCGGTATCGAAGTCCAAATTCTGGTATTGTGATATCCCTAGAGTGTAGACCAGGGGACTCAAGCACGCGGCCCGCAGGCCGCATGCGGCCCCTGGGGCTGTCATCTGCGGCCCGCGGGACACAGAGCCGCTAGTATCGGCTCTGCTCTGAGACTCTGGAATTCCCGGACATCGCCGTCCACATATGAACAGCGATGTCTGGGACTTCCCCAGAGCCGGAGTCCCGTGCAGAGCGCTAGTATCGGCTCTGCTCCGGGACTCTGTGCAATTCCCTGACATCGCTGTCCATATATGGACAGTGTATCAGGGTCTTCCCCAGAGCAGAGTCCCTGTGACACGATTGAGGGACATACCATATATGGGCAGACAGCACAGGGTTCATTGAAGGACCCCAGGGCTGTCTTACCATATTTCCTGTTGTTAGGGCATACTTTGGTATGTCCTAACAACTGCCTGTGTACTATCTGTACACAGAGGGCACTGCGGCAGCATCCACAGAGGGCACTGCGGCAGCATCCACAGAGGGCACTGCGGCACTATCTACAGAGGGCACTGCGGCACTATCTACAGAGGGCACTGTGGCAGCATCTACAGAGGGCACTGTGGCAGCATCTACAGAGGGCACTGTGGCAGCATCTACAGAGGGCACTGTGGCAGCATCTACAGAGGGCACTGTGGCAGCATCTACAGAGGGCACTGTGGCAGCATCTACAGAGGGCACTGTGGCAGCATCTACAGAGGGCACTGTGGCAGCATCTACAGAGGGCACTGTGGCACTATCTAAAAAGGGGCTGCCCAATCTTGACATGTGTGTCTGCCAAACGCTGCCAACTGAGCCGCCGGACTGCATTAAGCGACACTTAGGCTTTATTCAGACGAACGTAAAATACGCGCGTGCAACGCGCGTAATTTTCACGTGCGTTGCCCGGACCTATATTAGTCTATGGGGCCGTGCAGACATGTGCGTGGTTTTTGCGCAGCGTTGCTCCGTTGCCAAAAAGGCACGACATGTCCGTTGATTCAGCGTTTTCAACGCATCACACACCCATTGAAGTCAATGGGTGCGTGAAAACAACGCAGGGCACACGGAAGCACCGCCGTACGCACAGCGTTTTTCACGCAACACTTGTTAAGTCTATGTAAATGAGTTGAGCAGACTAGACAAAACAACTACAAACCAGGAAGTGGCTTTTCACTTTCTGAGCACATGCGCACAGTTTAAACTGACATCTGCAGCAATAGTAGTTTTTTAACCTGTAAAACCACCCAAAAACAACAAACACGGGCCAAAGTGTGCGGTAACGTGAAATCTTGATGCGAACATGTGCTCACAGCAAGCAGGTGTTGGAGAAGGTGTCTTTTTGTAGGCTGCCCTCTCCATTACTCCACCCTCCGTTGTTTTGACGCGCGTAAAAAACGCATGCCATACGCGTTAAATACGCTATCACGCTGCCCAAACGGATGCCACACGCAACTCCAACGCAACCGAAACGGCGCGTTTTTCACGCGCGCAAAAACGCAAAGTTCGTGTGAATCCAGCCTTAAACTGGAAAACTGGATTGTTGAAATAGGCACGTGGAGAAATATCTCAAATTTTAAATCTAGCGGTATTATTATATTAATGTAGTATTAATTTTATAGTAATGTAATATTATTATTATAGTAATATAGTGTTATAGTAGTTCAAATAAGTAATTTATTAACAATAATTTTGTATTGTATCAAATTTGAAAGTAATGCGGCCCGTCAACTTCCCATTTTTTCTATATGCGGCCCACTTACCCGGCCGAGTTTGAGACCCCTGGTGTAGACCTTCATAGTCCAATATTAGCATGAATGTTACATCTGAATCAACATCAGACTTTATCCTAAACTATTCCCAAGTTATTGTACAAACTCACAGCTGATCTTTCTGTTGAAATTCTTTAAATATATGAATATATATCAATAACACAAAATTAAGCCAAAGCAAAAAATATATAATTCATCTAACTTAGTGTGAGAGAGATATATATATATATATAGCCATTGGTTGTCCTTCCTTGGACCACTTTTGGTCGGTACTAACCAATGCATACCAGGAACACCCCACAAGATCTACCGTTTTGGAGATCCTCTGACCCAGTCTTCTAAACATCACAATTTGGCCCTTGTCACTCACCTTACACTTTCCATTTTTCCTGCTTCCAACCCATCAACTTCAAGAACGGACTGTTCACTCGCCGTCTAATATATCCCACCCCATCTACAGGTGCCATTATAATGAGTTAATCAATGCTATTCACTTCACTTGTCAGTGGTTTTAATGTTATGGCTGATCGGTGTGTATATACAATATATGGACAAATGTATTGGGACACACCTCTTAATCATTAAATCAGGTGTTTCATTCAGTCTCATTGCCACAGTTTTAAATAATCCAGCACCTAGCCATGCAGTCTGCCTTTACAGACATTTGTGAAAGAATGGGTCGTAAAGAGCTCACTGAATTCCAGCGGGATAAGCCCTGTTCACACAGAGTTATTTGCAGGCCGTCTTTTCGCAAAAACGCCATGAAAAACGCTTTCTCTGCCTCCCATTGATGTCAATAGGAGGTCAGAGACGTAAACGCCCGAAGATAGGGCATGTCGCTTCTTTCTCCCGTGAGCTGGTTTTACCGCTCGCGGGAAAAAAATGCCTCCGCCTCCCATTGAAATCCGTGTAAGGCGTTTTTTGGCGCATTTTCGGATGCAGTTTCCGCGTCAAAAAACTCAGTGTGAACATACTGTAATTGGATGCCACTGTTGCAACAAGTCAGTATGTGAAATTTCTTCCCTTCTAGATAGTCCACTATCAACTGTGAGTGATACTATTGTAAAGTGGAAGCTTTTAGGGACCACAGACAAAGTGGCAGTTTATTAAAATGATTCCCAACGCTGCATCATGTGTTCATTTTACCTCTGGTTGTATAATTCATGTCAAAATACACTTGCATCTTTATTGTTTCCAGGGAAGGGCTCTTTGTGTCAAGTAGTCTATCCACGCAAAGCTTGAAACAAACAATATATAATTTACTGAACAAAAACAAGCAGAAATTCAATAAAACACAAGGGAATTTATTTCCTTCCAATTGATCAACACATTTCTTTTTTGTAGTACTATGTTAGGGATTGCTTTTTTCAAAGGCAGAGGGAAGAAGTAAGCTGTTCCCAAAGGATCACTTTATCCTTCACACCTTGGTTGGTAGCCACTTGTGTTTCTAACACCTCTTACACACGACCGAGATCGGGCCGTAAAAAACGGTCCACGTGTCGGCCGGATTTCCGTACTGAACAGAATGATAAAGTACGAAACAGCAGTTTCGTGGGGAGGCAGCGGCTCCGAGCATCATAAATGTATATGATGCCAGGAGTCCCGTTCACCTGTACCGTGGTCGGACCGGGCAATCCGGACGAAACACCAACCGTTTTTCATGGCCCAACCTTGGTCGTGTGCAAGAGCTGACAGACGTGCCACCCATATCATGCCATGTTGACCAGGAAAAACGGAATCTGTTCTGATAATGAAAACTTTTCCCACACTGTGAAAGGAACCACAATGACAATGTAAAACTGTTGGGATTCTGTGGAGATTTTATACCCAATTTAATATACGGTAGTTATGAAAGGGTGTATTTACATGGAGCGATTTTGCCGCCGGACAAAAACGTGTGTAGTTTTACCGCGATTTGCCACAATTTTGCAGTTAGCATGGAAACCACAGCAAATCGTGCGAAAAAAATCATACAGCTTTGCAGTGCGGTTTTTACACGTACGGCAAAAACGCGGCCAAACCGCACCATGTATATACCCAAATACTCCACCATAGTTATATACACAAAGTCATCTGCATCTAATTTTTGGGATATTATTTAATTAATATCCAGTAATATGGGCCTTGCTGTTTCAAACATGCAACATTTCTGTTAATGCGTCAAAGACACAACAGTTACCTTTTAGGCCATGTTCACACGTAGCCTAAACGCTGCAGAATTTATGACACAGAAATTTTCCCAGCACAGACCTCTACCTTACTAGGCACCATAGAGTGTCGATTTCCATTATTACGTACGCAAGATTTCTGGCGTAAATTATAATACATTTGTTGAACCGATATAACCCCACCCCGTTTCCAAAGCCATGCCCCTTTCTACAAAAATTGCAAGGGTGGTGAAAAAAAGGCCAAAGGTCACAAATTTCACCAGAAATTGCGACATTTGGGCCCTTTTGTGATTTTTTTGGTGTAGAAAGGTTGATAAATTAGCCTGTTTTACGATCTGGTATTAATCAGTAAAAATAAATATAGGTGAAACATTCGCTCTAAGGGTATGTTCACACGACAGCGTCCGTAACGGCTGAAATTACGGGGATGTTTTCAGGAGGAAACATCCCCGTAATTTCAGCCGTAACGGCATGTGCAGGCGCTTGAACGCCGCGTCAATTACGGACGTAATTGGCGCTGCTTTTCATTGGAGTCAATGAATAACGGCTCCAATTACGCCCCAAGAAGTGACAGGTCACTTCTTTGACGCGGGCGTCCATTTACGCGCCGTCATTTGACAGCGGCGCGTAAATATACGCCTCGTGTGAACAGACAAATGTCAGCCCATTGCTTTCAATGGGCAGATGTTTGTCAACGTTATCGAGGCACATTTTTCGGACGTAATTCGGGGCAAAAACGCCCGAATTACGTCCGTAATTAGTGCGTGTGAACATACCCTAAGGGGAAGGAGATGGGGGTAGCATATAATGGAATGCAGATTACTGAAAGGCCAGGGAGGATGGGCCCCCTTAACAGTTCTGCTATGGGCCGCACAATTACTTGTTACACCCCTGATGAGCAATGTTGATTATTGATCCACTGACAATTTGTAAATGTGAAGACTATCGGGTGCAGGATTACACATTTTAGGCTCACATGTTACCTTGATAAGCTTCTGTACGTCATCCTTTGTCAGAGTTCGATCCACATTAAATCCATTTCTGGGATCTAAAACTATAGCTTTCACCTGAGATATAAAGTAAAAAGTGAAAACACACCACAACAATTATTTAAGTAGAATAATTGGATTTTAGTATGTTTTTGACACTTGTCAATTGAAAAAGCTAAAATGTTATTTATGTTAGGTCTTGCTTTTCAAGAGGTGCCATGTCACATTTTTGTTACCTATGCATATTAGGCTAGGTGTACATAACCTTCAGGAGATCTGTTCTGCCGTATGTCTTTTCAGGTAAAAAAAACACAAAAAAACAGATTGCAGCACAAGGGAGAGGGGACAAAATTTGTTAAGGGAAATTTAGGGAATGTTTCCCCTCTCCCTTGTGCTGTGATCCAAACCTTCTTGTGATCTAAAAAGATCTACCACCTAATACCATGTATATTTAGCTAAAAAGAATATACAGAATTATCATTATGGAGGAGGGAGGGGGCCAAACACACTGCCAATATGCTGGAAATGGTGCTGAAATCAGGAGGGCACTGGCAATAAGGGGAGATATGTGGTTTAAAAAAATAGAAAAAAAACATGACAGGTCCTATTTAAACTCAGTCTTGAGTGTTAGACAACCTACAAGATAAAGTGGGGGGTCATTTAAAAAAACAATGGTGAAAAGTGGTAAATCTATATACACCTGATATATTATTTTATGTTCTCCTTCAGTTGGGGGTTCTGGCGTAAATGAACACAAGCGCCACATTAATAAACTACACCTATGGCTATTCATTTTTGTGTGTGCGCCAGTTCTGGCGGTAATCCAATATACAGTACATGCGCCATGTTCACATACACCACGGATTTGACATTTCAGGTGAAATAAACTTTACTGTTCAGCTTGGCAAAATGACTCTTCTTGTAAACGTTCTCCTATAGCAATGGACTTCAACCTGCAGCTCTCCTGCAAGACTACAACTCCCAGCATGTCATGACAGTCTGAGGCTTGTTCTATTGTCACAATGATTGGTTAATGTCACTTACCACAAATGCTACCATGGTTTCCGATACTGTGTGGCCCTTTGCAGCGCATTCTTGGGCAATTTCTCTTATAATGTTCTTGATAACACTCTCGGCTTGTGTATGCGACATACTGGAGGTAAAACACAGCAGAAGTGGTGAAAACAAGCTCTACAAATGCAGAATATACGGGCAGCCGTACTGTGGGGGACAGTCCGTATTTACTACAGTCCGCTGCCGGGATATAGATGACACGGACACCAGTATATCGGTACCTGGGTTAGAGCGTGGATCTGGTCTCTCACAAGCGCAGGTTGTTTACACTGCCGTCGCCATAGAGACTACGTACAGCGACGCCCAGGGGGCGGGATGTCTCGACGTTCCTAGGTACGTGCATATATGTATGAGAGACTCCACTGTGTAATTCTAAGGGGAAGGAGCTCGTTTAGGATGGGTGTGGTCTATGCAGATACACATATCAGTATGGCGCTGCCCTCACGTTTATCTATAGGCTACTTCAGTAAACCTTTCCATATCTCTAAGGCACTACTAGTTCTGCTTTATACAGATGTTTGTTTTTTTAAACTGGAAATGTCCCAGCCTTTTACTTACTGTATAGTCTGTATTTATAATATTCTAAAAAACAAGACTATTCCACAATCGGGACCACAAAGAGGCGGGGCTTGTGTAGATTTGCATAAAAAGTTCACATTTTTTGGGGCTTTCCCTTTGGTACCGGGGCAGGATTTAACGTGTCCCTCCATTTGGAATTCAGATGTTGGGCGGTATATATAACCTCTCCAAAAGACCACCTCTGTGAGGAGACCGCCACTTTATCCAGACCAAGTTATCGGTGACAGATTTTCAGTGCCATCATATACTATGGATACTGGAGGATCACCCCCTCCAGAAAAAAACTATTTTCAATGCAATTTTTGGGGGTCGTCTCAAAGAGGTTTCATTGTATGTAAATGAGCAGCATATCCTGAAATATTTTGCTTTAGCTTTGTGGTAAAAGGGAAGTTTCAAGAAAACTTTTCTGTTTTTACCGAAACCCAGGGCCATGGTCCATGAGGCGTGGCAGCTGTATCTAGGCACAAAGATAGCCATGCATGTGCACCGTTCTCTATTCTTCCCCCCAGGTATAAGGGAGGTAACAAACAGCCAATCTCCACTGCCCAAATCTTCTTTGCTAGATTTCTGTACTATTTCAACCACAGGAATCGCACATTTTATTCAACATGGAAAGAAACCCTACTCTGTTATCTAAGGAATTGCTGTATTGTCTAAATTTCTACTAAAACTTCGTTCACACATGTCGGGTATTCATAATGCAAATCCGACACATAATTACTTCATGAACTGTGGCAGAAATCCACAGCATTAGGCCGAATTCAGACGAACGTGGGGAAACTCGGACGTGAAAAACAGCCATTTTTCACGTTCGATTTGCCCCCGTGCAGGTCCCGTTTTCACGGATCCCCATAGACTTGAGTCTATGGAGGGATGCGTGAAAACGGAACAAAATAGGACATGTTCTATTCTTCAACGGACCCTTCACACGGTCAGTTTAAACAACGGCCGTGTGTACGGCCCCATTGAAATACATGCGTCCGTGTGATGACCGTTGTTTTAACGGTCGTCACACGGACGTATACTACGGTCGTCTGAATTCGGCCTTATTGCCACGGATGTGCAGCAAATACGCATGAGGATTAGCGCCTGTTGACCATTTCCCTTTCAAGGACATATCTCATACGTCCTGGCAAAGAGGCACTTCAGTAGCCAAAGAAGTGTTTAATATGACCAGCTAATGGCCGTAACTCAGGCTGCATCGTAGCTAGAGCTGCGTCCTAGGTCTTGTTTTAAAGCTAAGATCTAGCTGCAATCTAGCCCGAGTTAGAACAGGTAGAAGTGGGAGCTGCATATATTTACAGCTCCCACTTCAGCCTGTCCGAGAAAGGAGCGGGGAGGTGGGGGCAATATGTTTTGTGTCCTCACTTTAGTGCTGAATTCTGGCCTTTCTTGTTTTTGTAGCTTGCACTTGAATTTGATCAATTAACCCACCAATTCAGCTGTGATTTCAGAGTACCAGTTCTTCATCTCTATCATCCATGACCCTGACCTTAAGTTCTCCATAATGTGGTTGGACGTTTTTCATCGTCTTATGGATGGCCACATTGTGGACTTTTGTGGATATTTAACACATTTGGATCCGTTACGTAACAAAGGTTTGGAACATCAGAAGACCATATGACTTCTTAATATGTATTAATTATTATATTATCATGTGTCAGATTAAATAACCACCTACTGTTGAGTGTGTATGGGTGTACTTGAAGAAACTATATGGTGTTGATGAATGTGGCATATCTATAAGGCTTCGTTCACATCTGCGTCGAGACTCCGTTCATGGGTTCCGTCGGAGCTTTCCGTCAGGGGAACCCATGAACAGAACCCTGACTGAAACAAATGGAAACCATAGGTTTCCGTTTGCATCACCATTGATTTCAACGGTGACGAATCCGGTGCAAATGGTTTTCGTTTGTTACCGTTGTTTAAGAGTCCCGTCGTTTTGACGGAATGAATAGCACAGTCGACTACGGTATTGATTCCGTTAAAACGATGGAATCCTTACAACATGGTGACAAACGGAAACCATTTGCACCAGATCCATCACCATTGAAATCAATGGTGATGAAAACGGAAACCTATAGTTTCCATTTGTTTCAGTTTGGATTCCTTTTATGGGTTCCCCAGACGGAAAGCTCAGACGGATCCCATGAACGGAGTCCCGGTGCAGATGTAAACGAAGCCTAATTTGCCCTTATTGACCTGTCCTTTGACCTCAGAACAAGGTTATATTTTTCTCCTATGTGTCGTGTGTATTCTCCTGCAGTCGTCGCTTAGCATCATATATATTTATTTATACCTGCTTACTCCATAAGCCGCTGTATGATACAACTAATAATTCTAAATAGTATTATCCTAGGACTTCATTTTCATTAATATCCATTTAAGATATTTGCTACAGCTCCAGTTGTACTATTGCCTCTCACCATTTCTCCAAGGGGGGCGCATGCGCGCAGCTGAACATGGTGGACGCGTTCTAACCAGGCTCCGCACCTCGTGAAGGCATCCCAGCATATACAGTGGAGGAAATAAGTATTTGATCCCTTGCTGATTTTGTACGTTTGCCCACTGTCAAAGTCATGAACAGTCTAGAATTTTTAGGCTAGGTTAATTTTACCAGTGAGAGATAGATTATATTAAAAAAAAAATAAGAAAATCACATTGTCAAAATTATATATATTTATTTGCATTGTGCACAGAGAAATAAGTATTTGATCCCCTACCAACCATTAAGAGTTCAGCCTCCTCCAGACCAGTTACACGCTCCAAATCAACTTGGTGCCTGCATTAAAGACAGCTGTCTGACATGGTCACCTGTATAAAAGACTCCTGTCCACAGACTCAATTAATCAGTCTGACTCTAACCTCTACAACATGGACAAGACCAAACAGCTTTCTAAGGATGTCAGGGACAAGATCATAGACCTGCACAAGGCTGGAATGGGCTACAAAACCATAAGTAAGACGCTGGGTGAGAAGGAGACAACTGTTGGTGCAATAGTAAGAAAATGGAAGACATACAAAATGACTGTCAATCGACATCGATCTGGGGCTCCATGCAAAATCTCACCTCGTGGGGTATCCTTGATCCTGAGGAAGGTGAGAGCTCAGCAGAAAACTACACGGGGGGAACTTGTTAATGATCTCAAGGCAGCTGGGACCACAGTCACCAAGAAAACCATTGGTAACACATTACGCCGTAATGGATTAAAATCCTGCAGTGCCCGCAAGGTCCCCCTGCTCAAGAAGGCACATGTACAGGCCCGTCTGAGGTTTGCAAATGAACATCTGGATGATTCTGAGAGTGATTGGGAGAAGGTGCTGTGGTCAGATGAGACTAAAATTTAGCTCTTTGGCATTAACTCAACTCGCCGTGTTTGGAGGAAGAGAAATGCTGCCTATGACCCAAAGAACACCGTCCCCACTGTCAAGAATGAAGGTGGAAACATTATGTTTTGGGGGTGTTTCTCTGCTAAGGGCACAGGACTACTTCACCGCATCAATGGGAGAATGGATGGAGCCATGTACTGTCAAATCCTGAGTGACAACCTCCTTCCCTCCACCAGGACATTAAAAATGGCTCGTGGCTGGGTCTTCCAGCACGACAATTACCCGAAACATACAGCCAAGGCAACAAAGGAGTGGCTCAAAAAGAAGCACATTAAGGTCATGGAGTGGCCTAGCCAGTCTCCAGACCTTAATCCCATCGAAAACTTATGGAGGGAGCTGAAGATCCGAGTTGCCAAACGACAGCCTCGAAATCTTAATGATTTACAGATGATCTGCAAAGAGGAGTGGGCCAAAATTCCATCTAACATGTGTGCAAACCTCATCATCAACTACTAAAAATGTCTGACTGCTGTGCGTACCAACAAGGGTTTTGCCACCAAGTATTAAGTCTTGTTTGCCAAAGGGATCAAATACTTATTTCTCTGTGCACAATGCAAATAAATATATATAATTTTGACAATGTGATTTTCTTATTTTTTTTTTATATAATCTATCTCTCACTGGTAAAATGAACCTAGCCTAAAAATTCTAGACTGTTCATGACTTTGACAGTGGGCAAACTTACAAAATCAGCAAGGGATCAAATACTTATTTCCTCCACTGTATATCGCTAACAGCAGACATCGAGACCCACAAAAGATAGGAGAAGTACCTTAGAGGCCCGGGCATCCACCTATGGCCAGAGGGAGCGGCAGACGGGGTAAGCAAACCCAGGCTCAGAGGTCCGTGGCAGACATGCTGATGGCGGCGCCGAACATGGCGGAGCAAGGCCTGCTGCAGCAGCAGCAGGAGACACAGATACAGCCCAGCACATCAGTGTTATCACAGGACTATCCTGTGCTCCTGCGGGAGCATGGCAGTGCATCACCATCGCAGGCACAGGAGGATTTACAAGCAGAGGGCCCGATCCCAGACCTGGGACTGCCGCAGCCAGCGCCCGTTCACGTGCCACAGCACTCGCCCATGCCGCCGGCCATTACTTCCGGATTGACAGAGGACGCCATCTTTTCCTGCATATCGAGAGCTATGCAAGCTCAGATGGGGGAAATAAGCTCCAAGATCGCCGCTGTACACCAAGATTTACATAAAGTGGGGGCTCATATGCAGGCTATTGAAACCAAAATGACCTCCATAACTGCAAGAGTTAACCAGAATACCAGATTTATGGAGGACCTGCAGGAGCAATTGGAGGAGGCGAACACCAGAATTGAGGACCTGGAAAACAGATCCCGACGCTATAATTTCAGGATCAGAGGGGTCCCGGAATCTCAGACGGAGGTACCGGCGGTGGTTCGTATGCTACTCACTACCTTGATACCTGATATATCGGAATCACATATGGAAATTGACCGGGCCCATAGAGCATTGACGGCCATGAGGAGGGATGGACTTCCCAGAGATATTATAGTGAAACTCCACTATTATTCGATTAAGGAGAAAGTGATGGAAAGAGCTAGGAAGCTTCCGGTGATCACCATTTGTAATACAGTGGTGCAGATATTTGCTGATCTGGCTCCCCAAACCATTCAAAAAAGGCGGATGCTTCGTCCTATCCTGCAGACCCTCAAACACCATGCTATCCCATACCGGTGGGCATTCCCATTTCGTCACCTTTTCATGCGCAATAACAGGCAATATGGCTTCTCTACGCTACAGGAAGGAGAGGATCTGCTGAGGGACTTACATATTCTACCATCCCAGGATAAGTCTAGCTCCCCCCGACTCCCTATACAGGATCCCCCGTTGTCACCAATATGGCGCACCCAAGGAGGCCGTCCAGAGGCACCTTGGGAACAGAGGGTGGACTCTCGTCGGCAACAATTGAATCCTCCATGACGGATAGGAGGTCGAATATAGAAGCAGTTATTTTCTTTTTCTTTATTCTTCATATTGGCCGGAGATGTCTTCAAACAACACTGATGTTGAGTTTCAGCCTGATACCGCCAGTTGCAGTTCTCAGCGGACTGGGAGCCGGGGATCCATACGTTGGGGTAGTTGAGGGGATTTTTTTTTTTGATTCCCACTTATAGTAATGAAAGTTTGTTATAAGCTGGCATGAAAAAGGCGAGGAAGGTTCTTGATGTGTCAAGGTCGCAGTGAGTTGGTATCCCGGTTACAGATATGTTCGTTTAAAAATATGAAGTTTGCTTTACCTTATATTTAACATGTGAATGCCTATTACGCTCAGGGATGATATAGGTTAAGGGGTTGAATGTCTGGGTATATATTTACGGAAATGCTGTGCCTTCACGACGGTCTGCTGCCCCCTTTTCGCAGTCTTTTCTTGACTGCCTAGTCGGTAGACTATGTTCGGTACTATTGATACTTTGTGTCTGTCCTATTTTTGTTCTGTCTCTTACTCCCTTCCCTTTCCCTTCTTTCCTATTTTTGACCTTTGTCTCTATGGCTGGATCCCAATCAGCACATGGTTCTACCTCCTGCTCTATGATGGCGGTCCTGGAAGCTGCTAAGACCTATAGTTTACTCACACATAATGTGCAGGGCCTTAATTCCCCGATCAAGCGTCGAAAAGCTTTCTTGTACTATAAATCCTCTCATGTTGATATACTATTTCTACAGGAAACGCATTTCTCTACCTCCTCTGCTCCATCGTACTTTCATAGACACTACTCACAAAATTTTTTGGCTAGTGCCTCTACTAAGCACAGGGGAGTGGGCATATGGCTGTCTCGGTCGGTCCCGTTTACATCTCACAAAACGATCTCTGACCCGGATGGCAGGTACATCCTGGTCTCGGGTCTGTTACACGAATCTCCAATAACCTTTATTAACTACTATGCCCCGAACTCCAATCAACCGGCGTTCTTCCAAGGCATGTGGCGCAAGCTCCACTCATCGATAGAGGGCCCGATAATTATGGGTGGGGATTCTAATATCGCCTTGGACGCGTCCATGGATAAATCCCACGCATCCAAGGTGCGACTTATTCCTCCTACATCAACCAGCATACAAGTAGCACGTTTCTTCCATTCGGTGGATGTCATAGATGTCTGGCGGGATTTTAATCCCACAGCAAGGGATTATACTTATTTCTCCTCAGCCCATAATATTCACACCCGTATTGATCATGTTATGCTGTCAACTAGCTTACTCCCTAAGGTCACTGATGCTAGGATTTTGGCTACACCCTGGTCTGATCATGACCCGATTGTGGTTCGGCTGTCAGATTTATGTGGGAGACCGCCTATCTCCTCTTGGAGATTGAATAAGTCACTACTATCGGATCAGGAGATAGTTAAAGAAATCCAAAGGGATTTGGACACATATTTCCTACTTAATAAGGCACCAGACACCTCAATTATGTCCAATTGGGCGGCTCACAAAGCAGTGATTAGGGGAAAATTCATTCAGATAGCCTCGCGTAATAAGAAACGGTCGAAAGAGGTACTGGCGTTAAAGGAGAGGAAGTTTGCGGATCTGTCCAAGCAATTTAAAACAGACCCTTCAGCAGATATTAAAGCAAAATTAGCGGAAGCTAGAACAGAATTAAATTTATGTTTGACAAGCTGGGCGGAAAAAAGCCTGCGATGGTCACAACATAAGTTTTTTTCACAAGGGGATAAACCTGGAACATTACTCTCCAGACGCCTCACGCCCCGATTTAACACCTCAACACCACCGAAATTGCGATTGGCGGATGGATCTTTATCACAGAACCCCACAAAAGTTTTAAAGGCCTTTCAGGATTTTTATTCAGCTTTGTACTCAGCACCACCTCAGTTTGATAAAAATAAGGCTAAGGTCTTGCTGGAAACAACATTCCATACTAAACTTTCCCAAGGGGATAGAGAAACGCTAGATGCTGAATTTAGCTTGGAAGAGGTATTGGATGTTATTAAAAATCTGAAGGCTCACAAAGCCCCGGGGCCAGATGGGTTTTCCTCAGGTTATTACAAACACTTTAGGGAGGTCTTGGCCCCGCACATGGTTGAACTGTTCAATGCTTATCGGGAGGGTAATAATTTGCCTCCTTTTTCGAATTTAGCTTACATACATCTAATTCCCAAACCTCATAAGGATCATACAGATCAGGCCAATTACCGCCCGATATCCCTTTTCGATGTAGATCTTAAGATTATGACAAAAATTCTGGCGGTTAGATTGAATTCCTTCATCGCCACATATATACATAAGGACCAGGCGGGATTTATACCCCTCCGCCCGGCGGAGGACCAGACGAGACGGGCTGTGGACATTATCTCAGCAGTCCGTTCGGGGTGGGATGGTACTTTCGGACGTCAAAGTATGTTATTAAGCCTTGACCTTCAGAAAGCCTTTGACTCGCTATCCTGGGAATATTTGTTTTATGTCCTTGAAAGAATGGGCTTCGGTTCCGGCTTTTTGTCTATTCTTAAGATCTTATATTGTCTCCCTACAGCAAAAATAAATTCTAGGGGATTTATGTCGGGAGCCTTTCCAATATGCAGAGGAACGCGACAGGGGTGCCCGCTATCGCCTTCCCTGTTTGCGCTGGCTATTGAGCCGCTGGCCAATCTCATACGAAATTCTCCCGACATTAGGGGGGTGAAGGTGGGAGGAGTAGAACATAAATGTGCATTGTTTGCGGATGACATTCTGCTTTTCATATCGAAACCTCTCACATCCTTGCCGAATCTCTTTCATATTCTTGATCCGTTTGGCAA
Source organism: Rhinoderma darwinii (assembly GCF_050947455.1). Taxonomy (NCBI): domain Eukaryota; kingdom Metazoa; phylum Chordata; class Amphibia; order Anura; family Rhinodermatidae; genus Rhinoderma; species Rhinoderma darwinii. The sequence continues at coordinate 207,842,978 of NC_134690.1, read as the reverse complement.
GCTGTCTGGGCTTAAGGTCAACCACTCCAAGTCGGTGGCAATGAATCTTACATTGCCAATTGGGGTAGTGAAGCTCCTAAAACTTAACTTTGATTTTTATTGGGATGCACGTAGATTGACGTATTTAGGTATCAAATTGACGCCCACCATAGAGTCCCTCTACAAGGACAACTTCCCTCCACTTTTTCAACAAATAGCTACAGATCTCACTAGATGGTCCCCTCTTAATCTCTCATGGTTTGGTCGCATTGCCTCCATCAAAATGACGATTTTGCCCAGATTGCTCTATTATTTTTGCACGCTCCCTATCGTGGTCCCTCAGAAGGCGCTTAGACAAATCCAAGGGCTCATTATGTCGTTTATTTGGGGTTCTAAAAGACCGAGAATACAGAGACAAACATTATTTACCCCTAAAAATGCGGGGGGTCTGGGGGTTCCCAATATCCAACATTACTACCATGCAGCACGTCTGGCGCAGTTTACAGATATGTATGCGAGACCATACTGCCCCCAGTGGACGCAAATTGAAACGGCCGCATGTACCCGTTTCCCGCTGGAAACGCTACTGTGGATGGAGTCCTCGGACAGACCTCCGGCTCTCTCCCCTGTGCTTTCTCAGATGTTACAGCTGTGGGACTCGCTTAGAAAGAGATTTCATATTAAATCACCCCATAATCCGCTCATGACTATCACGGGTAATTCTGCCTTTCCTCCGCGTCTGCGTAGAATGGAATTCCGGTGGTGGCTCAATAAGGGGTTCTACAGGATTAAGGACTTCTTTATAGGGGGGGACATTAGAACTTTGGATTACTTTAAGGACTCACACTCGATGCCCCCATCGGAGCATTTTAGATACATCCAGATACACCATTTCTTGTTGGACTGGAAATCCAGGCAGGGGGACATCAGTACATTGACCACTTTTGAACGGCTGTGCTGGCTTTCTGGCCTACGACGTAAAATATCCACGATATATTCCGATCTGGTTACTCCGGAAGGTAAACTCCCTTACATGACTCGATGGGAACACGACTTAGGTACGGGGGTGGAATTGGAGCAGTGGCGGGAGATGGCATGTATGACCTCGAAACTATCTATCAATACATCCTTGGTGGAAGCGGGTTATAAGGTATTAATGAGATGGTATATGGTCCCCACTCGTATAGCTCGATTTAATCCATCGGTGGATATTCACTGCTTTAGGCAATGTGGCGCGGAGGGCACGCTAATGCATATTCTATGGAAGTGCCCAATGGTTGCCACCTTTTGGAACCAGGTATACCAGCTTATTAACACAGTGATCCAAGTCAAACCCCCCAAGGATGTGATTACGGCACTGCTATGCGGTCCTATTCCGGAGGTTCGGGCCCCCGCACGTAAATTTCTCCGATATGTGTTCCTGGCAGCTAAAATAACTATTTCTAGGGCCTGGCGAACACCCACGTTGTCTATGGATATGTTGATCGCTAAGATCTCATGGATAATGGTTAATGACCGCCTAACACATCTGCTGGCTGGTACATTAGACAAATTTGATGCCATTTGGGACCCATGGAGGAATCGCACACTTTCGTGAATACATAGAGATGGTTATGAAACCCTTCTACCCTACACCTTTCCTTCCCCCCCTCCCTATCCTTCTTTTGGTTATTGTGTGTTTTTTTTTCTTTTTCTCTCTCTTTTCTTTCTCCCATAGAGGCCACGTTAAGGTACTCTATAAAGTAATGTGATGTCAAGGATAGTTACCTATGTTAGCAATGAATACATTTATATACTATATATTTGGCAGGACTGTTGACATCATGACAGATATATAATGTGAGATTTATTGGAGGCCATGTTGGTCTAATACTTTGTTTAATTGTATTACTGAAATGCAAAAGCTGAGACTCTGCGAGTCTGTGTTATTACTATATTATTATTTTACAAAACTGTTTAATAAAAAACTATTGAAAACACCATTTCTCCAAGCATATTGGGTTTTTTAATGCGCTTATAATGATGTATTTATTAAGGAATCATGCTATATATCGATTTTTTTTTAATTGATTGAATAAAACATTCAAGTACATTGATACATGTCTCTCTAACACTTGGTCTATGTAACTTTGGAGCCACTACACTATATCATCTATGGAAATGTAAGAGTGGTTACAGTATTTTTAGATATTTGCTTATTTAGAACAGCTTAGTATGTCTATTATGTCATATGAATTGATACCAGACTCAAGTTCATGTTGACTATGCCATATCAATCAGTGTTATACCCATTAGATTTTTTTTTTTCAAGCATGCTTTTACCAATATCTCCCTGCTTCTGGCAGTATGCGCCTGGTAACTTACTAGAGGGTGCAACAATGCCTTTTGTCCACTTGAGGCCTCATTCAGTTCTACCATTGTGGTGAGCACTTACATCTGTTGGACATGCACACTCTTCACTTCCATACAGAGAGAGAACCACTGCCTCCCATTTGTCACACTTTGTAATAAAGTTCCTTCTATATGAATTAGAATATCATCAAAAAGTTAATTTATTTCAGTAATTCAATTCAAAAAGCGAAACTCCTATATTATATAGATTCAATACAAAAAGTGAAACTCCTATATTATATAGATTCATTACACACAGAGTGATTTATTTCCAGCATTTTTTTCTTATAATGTTGAAGATTATGGCTAAGTTAATGAAAACCCAAAATTTAGTGTCTCAGAAAATTAGAATATTGAGTAAAAGTTGAAGATTATAGGCTCATAGTGTCACAGCTAATCAACACAAAACACCTGCAAAGGTTTCCTAAGCCTCTAAATGGTCCAACAGTGTGGTTCAGTAGGCTACACAATCACAGGGATGACTGCAGACTTAACAGTTGTCCAGAAGAGTCGTTGACGCCCTCCACAAGGAGGGTAAGCCCCAAACGACATTGCTAAAGAAGCTGGCTGTTCACCGAGTGCGGTATCCAAGCATATTAATGGAAAGTTGAGGACGGAAAAAGTGTGGTAGGAAAACGGTGCACAAGCAACAGGGATAACCACAGCCTTGAAAGGATTGTCAAGAAAAGGCCATTCAAGAATCTGGGGGAGATCCACAAGGAGTGGACTGCGGCTGGAGTCAGTGCTTCAAGAGCCACCACACACAAACGCATCCAGGACCCAGGCTAAACTTGTCACATTCCTTGTGTCAAGCCACTCGTGACCCAGAGACATCAGAAGTGTCTTACATGGGCTAAGGAGAAAAGGGACCGGTCTGTTGCTCAGTGTTCCAAAGTCCTGTTTTCAGATGAAAGTAAATGTTGCCTTTCATTTGGAAAACAAGGTCCCAGAGTCTGGAGGAAGAGTGGAGAGGCATCAATCCAAGTTGCTTGGAGTCCAGTGTGAAGTTTCCAGTCAGTGATGGTTTGGGGAGCCATGTCATCTGCTGGTGTTGGTCGACTTTGTAATATCAAGTCCAGCGTGAACGCAACAGTCTACCAGAAAATTTTAGAGCACTTCATGCTTCCCTCTGCTGACAAGCTTTATGGAGGTGTGGATTTCATTTTCCAGCAGGACTTGGCACCTGCCCACACTGTCAAAAGTACCAATACCTGGTTTAGTAACCACAGTATCACTGTGCTTGATTGGCGAGCAAACTCGCCTGACCTAAACCCCATAGAGAATCTATAGGGAATTGTCAAGAGGAAGATGACAGACACTACAATGCAGACGAGCTGAAGGCCACTATCAAAGCAACCTGGGCTTCCATAACACCTCAGCAATGCCACAGGCTGATCGCCAACATGCCATGCCGCATTGATGCAGTAATTCATGCAAAAGGAGCCCCAACCAAGTATTGAGCGCATATACTGTACATACTTTTCAGTAGGCCTAAATTTAAATCAATTTTGAAATTGGGCTTATATATTTTAATTTTCCAAGAAAATGCTGGAAATAAGTGTGTGTAATGAATCTATATAATATATGAGTTTCACTTTAAATTACTGAAATACATTAACTTTTTGATGATACTCTCTATAGAAGCGGTGCTACGTTCACGAACCAGGCCTCAGAGAAAGCTGAACTACAGTTTCACGATACTTGGGTCAGTTGCCACGGTCAGTTTCCCTCCAGCATTTTGCAGAACAGCCGGAGGGAAACTGATGCTAGCACGGATCCCATAGCCTTCTATGGTATCTCTTCTGGCACTTAGGACTTACGTTGTGCCACCGGCCCGGTGCACGAGCTGGATCCAAAAAAAAGTTACCTGCAGCATTTGTGTCCAGCTCCCTGGGAGGTCTTTCACCTTATCCCATTTAGTTTGTTCACAAGTTCAACACCGGGTGCTGCCACATCCACCTTCCAGCAGCACCTGGCATGGGAATCCCCAGCCAGAGCAGTGCCCAGGGAGCAGGAGGGGAATTTAGTGCCACCCATGCCCTGTAGATCGCACCACTGTAGCTCCCTCTAGCAGCTTAATCCCCAGCCAGAGCCTTGCAGATGCTGGAGATTCCCTCCAGTAGTAGCTCGATGCCATAGTCCATATATGGACAGTGATGTCAAGGGCTACACCTGGAGCAGAATCCCCTGCCAGCAACAATCTGGCCAGAGACTTCGGCTTCTAGAGATCACTGCTGACACTGTCCATATGTGGACTGTAGCATTAGGAGCTCCTCCTGGAGGAACTCCCCAGCCACAGAGTTTGCAATGCTCTGGACAGGGATTACGCTGCTAGAGGGAGATAGTGGCGCTGTCTATGGGGTGGGGCCGAGCGCTCTATTAGGGGGCATGTGTGGCACTACATGCTGCTCCTGCTGCCCAGCCAGGGCGTTGGCAATGCTCTGGCCATGGAATTTCACGCCAGGTGCGGTGTGGGAATACTGGCCAGAGTAATGCTCTGGCTGGGCAGCAGGACCAGAGTGGACACCAGCTGCCTTCTGGGCTCTCAGCAACGGCCTTGGCACTGCATAGGACATACGTGACATTACAATTTGTGTCAGACTTCAGTGTAGCACCAAGGCCGGAGCAGAGGAGGAGACACCTGATACGGTACACCGCATGTATCTAATGTATCCAATCAATCTAACTATGCACGACTGATAATATTTGCATATTTTCAGATCCTAGACTACCTTTTGATGGTTTTGTATAAAAATTCTGAAAAAGCCTGATGGCAACTGATACTTTTGCATCAGTTGTAATCACTTGACCAAAAAAAAAACAAAAAAAAAAAAACCTAACCGATCTAGGTGAACGCATCCTTAGTCTTTACTCACTTTTGCATGGTTCTGCCAATACCTTGGATTGTATTTCACTCTCATGTATGATTAATCTAAATATAGCTTAATTGTGTCAGCCATACTTTCTATATTTAAGTGGAATTTGATAGAATATCATGGGTGAACACACATCTAAGACCCTGCAGCGAAAGGGTTAAACATACATCATGAGCTTTTCAGAGAACTTCTTGACATGTTAAACAGATGCCATAATAGCCTATGGGGGATGGATGCCTGGGATAAATGTTTAACAGTAGCATCCTTTACCCATAGACTACTGTGGTATCCATTTAACATATAGGTCATGCCATACATTAAATGTATCACATGAAAGTCTATGGTATTAGGCTTCTGTCACAGTCTACGCAACATTTATGTTGAAGCGTGCGCACGCCCCCCCCCATGCATACATTAAACCTGATGCAATGTTGCTGGGGCACTCGCGGTTGCCAGTCTCAAACTCTAGTTCTAAAAGGATGTATTGCAAGTGTTTAATCAAATAAAATTAAAAAAGCCACAAACCAAAACAACATTTTAGATGTCATCTTTGAGCATTTATTAAAAACATAGCTTTAAAAGAACAGACTGTATATAAATGTGCTTACATTTAAGTGTCAAGTGCTTTTAAATACAGAAAGTGATCATACTTTACAATTAAAGGGATCATACAGTGATAGTTACAGAAGTTAGTGACAGGTTATATAATAGTGTATATTCACAGCAAGTCAGGAAAACCGTGAAAAAGTTGTGGCAATTCAAATTCTACAATAAAAAAATAATTGTGCACTGAAAATGAGAAAATAGTGAAACATGACATATGTGATACCTTTCTGTACATCTCCATGGCTTATCCATTTAAGCTAAAAATAAAAAAAAGCAGGAGGGCTGGTGCTTCCCTGCACTTCTAAAATGAGCGATAATGCACTGGCCTATTCCAGTTCTGCTAAATAGACAATTCTAAAGTCTCCGGGCTGGTACCTTTAGTCTTCACAGGGATCCACTCACAAATTGGACACCAATGACAAGAACAAATGGTCATGTACATCGGGCACTGCCACAAAAAACCCTTTCAGAGGCACCAGGACTAGTCACAGTAAACACTGCACTATTTAGAATACAGTTGTATTTCAACACTGAGCAGGAGAGTCAGGCACATAAGTAGAACATCTCAAGATCTAAAATGTAGGAGCTTAGACCAGATGGTCCTGGTTACAAAGCAGCATTCCTATTAAAAAAAACAACACACACCACACTTTTAATAATGTGATAAATATATTAGTTCATAAGACGAATCTAGAAGGGGGGGGGGGGGGGGGGGACCAAAAAAACCCAAAAAAAAACAGACTTCATAGCCTTCTGTTTCTTCAAGTGTTTATCGTAATAGGCTTTGAAGTTTGGGGTTTTCCTCTGGTTGAAAACGTATTGGACAATCTTACATAGAGAGGTCTTATGAACGATTTATAGATTTATCACTTTAATAGTTTATAATACTATGCAGCGTTGTAAGACGATTGGTCTTAGCGCCCCTTTAGATATTAGTGGAATTTGATAGGTTGTATTACAGTGTTGCTAAAGACTCCTATTCAGAGTTGAAATACATGACACTTTTTTTTAATAAAAAAAAAAAAAAAAAAAAAAAAAAAAAAAAAAAAAAAAAATCGATCTAACAGAGAAGTCCTGGAGCCTCTGTACAAAGGTTAGGTGAAGCAGCGGTAGGCGTACGTGGCATTTTTCTCCGGCTTTCATCCACATTTAAAGACATTGTATGGCAGCACAGAGTCCCTGAAGTGCAGTAGCTGGGGAATAATTTGCTACATGACTAGATGCATGTTCACACCATTACTTCACTAATCAAACAGTCTGTGCTTTAGTTTTTCTACATGTACTTCGCCTTTACTTTGGAGAAAACACGGCTTCTTCAATTTCACACACGGGGTAGAGGACACTAGTTGCGCTCCATCTTCGAGGGGCTTGGTTGTGTTCTAAGGAATAGGGCAGGAAAAAAAAAAAAAAAAAAAAAAGAAATATGTTACTGCATCCATTTAACAAAAATGTACTTGTAGCTAGTGAGTGCTGCCATTGCCCCCTCCCCCCATAGTCCTATATAACAAAGTAAATATGGCCAATTATAATAGAATACAGAATGCACTAATATACAGGGCAGTTTCTAGATCATAAAGGCACTATGTAGCATTTGCATATAAACATTTGCCATATCATAATGCCCACATGTTAAAGATGTCATATGAATAGATGGCCTTTTTACAGAAACTATAAAATGTTGACCTGGTGAGGATAAGTTTCTCCAGCGACACTGTATGGAGGATACAAGTCAGCATACAGAAGATTCTCCACATCTTCCTGAGATAGAAGTGCAATTTCTTCCTCCTGTTCAAATCCAGAACAGAAAACAGGACTGATCAGTCCCCCCTCCCATCAGATCAGGTTATCATAATAGCGTTTTACTACCCCAACACCACACAAAGTAAGTTGCTCTTAAGTCCTATGGAATGGAGGGGGGGGGGGGGTTGTTAATAAAACCATTAAAGCGTATTTATCCATCAAGAAAAATGGGATATACATCATAAATACAGAAGCGTGAATGAGCCAAAACACTAGGACCTTACTCTTTGCATTTGCAGAGACTCATTGACCTGGGGAGAGTCCTGACCAGGGATGAACTTCCCACCCCCCTATTTCATATAACTTATTGTACAGCCCTTTTAGAAAGGAAAAAAAATAAAAAATAAAAAGATTACTGCAGTTACTCCACATAGCTTTCTCTGGACGTTTGTGAATTTTTAGTGCAGAATCTGCACAAACTATATAAACATGCTATGGAAAGGGGTTGTATGGAAATTCACACTTCCTGCCTTTCTTTGCCTATTTGAATTAATGGGGGAGCGGGGAGCAGTCAAATTTCTATAAAAGTTTTTCAAGAAATAATAAAAGAAGGGCCAGTTTTGTTGTTTATATGCACAAGTACTTGTTTAAGATTTTGTAGTGCCACAGAAATACGTTGAATCACAGATTTTAATTTGACTGTACTAAAATGTAAATTCTGATATTTTATCCAAGAAAGAACTACCTTACCAGAAGTGTTAACAAATATTCCGTTTTGGAGAGGTCTTGGTCCTTAAGTTCCCGTTTGGATGATCTTTCATGACAAAGAATGAAAAAGAAAACTGCATTAGTTTTTATGTAGCGATCGAAAGTCTTGGCATAATCCATGTGTTGTGGTAAGCAAGCAGTTTTACAATTTCATTTTTTATTAATTGGAGCATCAGAAAAGATAACCCTATTCGATTGAGCAAAAGGACACTTAAAATAGATTAAGGGTAAATTTACACAAGGTGGATAAGCTGCATAGATGTACAAAGCGTATCCGCCCTGGCAGCCAAAGGGAATTCTGGCTAAAAAATAAATTGTGGTGCAGTTTAGGCCAGGATGTCAGCTGCAGAAAACACGTGGGAAAAAAAAAAAAAAAATATAGGAATTCCAAACTTGCAGGATTTCTTTCAACTGTTTTGTCGCTGTTATGGCAATCGATGCAGGCAGAGCATCATACCTTCCGTCAGAGGTATACATTGGGAAGACCCCCCAACAAGAGGACCAAATGTATCCCACTGTATGGCATTTGTTACCTGGGGCTGGCCATAGCAAGAACTACTGGAATCACTGCATTTATGGACAGTGACTTCAGGAGTTCCCTACTCGCCAAATCCAGCGATAGAGCATCAGCAGATTCTCTGCTCGGGGACTCCTGATGTCACAGTCCATATATGGACTGCGACTTCAGGAGTTTCCAGGGGGCTGAAGCCTCAGGACAGAGGCATCTAAATCGCACTCTGCCCAGGGACTCCAGCACTGCAGAAGCTCCTGACTTCACTATTCCTATATGGACAGCGACAGCTCCCATGTTAAAAAAAAACAAAAAAAAAAAAACACCGTGGTATAAGTGTTTTTTCTGCCGGATCCCTCAGGATGGAATAGCGTGGTCTACTAAGCTACTCCATCCTTCAAAAAAATAAATAAAATGTATTGGTATACCCGCCTGACGGAGGCCAGAAGGACACTCATTTGGTCTCAGTCAGGATAATGGAGACCTATGGCCATGTTTACCTTGTTTGTCAGGAGCTTTTCTGATGTACAAGATAAATGTAGTACCTTAACGTGGTATGAATGGGGCCTTAGGGACATTTCTTACAACTGCCACAGGTATTTACCTGCATTGCAACAAAATCTGCAGAGGTAGTGACGTGTTCTGCTGCACCACTTCCACATCGTGTGAATGTGTATTTTGCGAGCTTTTTGGGTACAAAGGCCTTGCTCACAGTGCAGCTTTTGCATGTATTTTAAGCCAAAACCTGGAACGGAGCTTAAAAACAGAAGAATTTTATAAAAGGAAGGACTTAAGCTTAAAACATGCATGCAAAATCTGCAGTGTGAACAAGGCTAGATAGTGATTTAGACAGGAAAACGGCTTGGAATACTCACTTATTTGTGTATGCATACTCCCCAGGGCTTCTAGATAAATGTAGATCATAGCTGTCCCAGAATATGCTCTCTTTAGAATCAGTTTCAAGGTTAAATAATACAGAAAAAAAAGAATCACTCTGTGAGATGTCCAGAGTCTTGTTTTCATTTGTGATAAGTGGCTCTTCGGTGGTTTGGGCACCACAGTTATCAAAAACGACTGTATCGCTCAGCACTTGGCTGACATTTAGGAATGAAAATGGATTTCCAAAGCAGTACAGAAAGTTCTCTTCTGAAGAATGTGCATCATCGGCACTTGGTGGAGCTTGTGTCACTTGCATATCTAGAGCCAATGGAAATTCTAACCACAGGTTTATAGGGCCAACCAGATAATAGAAGGATTCAGGTTTGCCCAAGTGATTTGAAGCAAATTTTTCATTTACTTGTCCAGCTTGTACACACGAATTCTCTGGTATAGGCAAATACACAGTCTCCAGCTCATCCACTGAAGTGATGCAGGTTGTAACCTCAACTGATTGATTTTGGTTCAAATCAGTCTGATCAGGGATCCTAGAATAAATTGCAGAGCTTAGTATATAGATTTAGTATTTAATAAGTCTGAAGGATTTAGAGATCACAGTATTTATAATTTGTCAGAGGCACCAGAACAGAATGTTTGAGAGTTTACAGCACACGAGGTGGCTTCCAAAAAGTGAAATCTACACCTGCTGGGAGATAATGTATATATAAGACTAAGGACCCATGCACATGACTGTAAAAAACCTCCGTTTTTGCGGACTGCAATTGCGGTCCGCAAAAACGGACCCATTCACTTTCATTGAATGCGGACACCTTTCCGTAGCACTACGGAAGGGTGTCCGTGCCGTGGAAATGTTCCGGGAATTATGGAACATGTCCGTTCTTTTGCGGGCCGTGCTTCCATACTTTGTATGGGAGCACGGCCCGAAAATGCGGCTGTCAGTCGGCGGCCGGCCGTGCCCGCAATCGCGGGCACGGTTGTGTGCATGGGGCCTTAGTGCAGTTTTCAGGCTTCCTTAATAAGTTTGACTAAACCAATATCTCCTTGAAGACCATGCCCACCATCCTTGGAACTTTAGATTTGGTTAAGGCCCTTTTATACCGGCCGACACAGCGAGCACCGATCAACAAGACAGTTGATCGCCGCTCGCTCCGGTCACACAAAGCTATGGATGGGGATGAGCGGTTACTCAGATTGCTCGACCCCATACATCATGTCGGCAGAGTGTCTCCCTGCTTACACAGGGACATGTGCTGCCGACAATGATAATCTTTTACTTTAAAAAAAAAAAAAGATAAGATCAGCGGATGATTGAGCGTGCACTCATTCATCTGCTGATCGCTGCCCTTTTTACACAGGGCAATGTTATATTGATGCTAGCCTGCCAGATAATAGTCCTGTGTAAAACCCCCTTTAGTGACAATTTGCTAATTTTGATGTAAACTTGTCACATTGCAACTTGACAGTTTAGGCCAAAACATGGTATGATAAATTTGGGCCAATGTGTTCGGAAGTTACCACTGCAACTAGGGCTGGGCAATCAACATTAATTCACCCTCAAGGGCTCATGATTCTGTTTAACAGAATACTTGAATGGATTCTTTAGTGGTGCTGTGCTGCAGAGGGAAGCTCTGCCCCACCTTGTCATCTGCCTGGTCTGCAAAGCTGCACCTAGTTCTGTCCCTGCTTCCCCATGGAACCGCTGTTCTGTACTGAACAAAATTACAGAGTACGGAACAGCAGTTTCATGGGGACGAAGGGACTTAGTCTATAGTCACACCGCTCTGTAGGTACTGCCCTGCAGTAGATACCATCCCACCCCCCTTGTAGATGGCGCCACTGTAGCTCCCATTAGGAGCCGAATCCCCAGCCAAAGAGTCAGCAACCCCCGGCTGGGGAATCCGCTCCTAGTCACAGCTACTCTGGTGCCATCTACAAGGGAGATGGGGTGGTGCTGTGATCTACATATGGGGGTATGATCTACATGGGCACTAGATCAGGGGATGGCACTGGTGTTTTCAGGGGATTGGGACAAAAAAAAATAAACACGACAAGTGAAATCCATCCTATTTTTTTACGCCCATTGAAAGACACATGCAAAATGGATGACAAACTGCCATTAAAAACAAACAGATGGACTGGAAACTGATGAGAATTTGGAGACTGATACAAAACAGACATTAACCCCTTAATGACCGCCGATAAGCCTTTTCACGGCGCTGCATTAGAATAAAGTAAACACAGCAGGGAGCTGTTAAATCTCCCTTCTCTCAGCTGCCAGAGGTAGCTGAGGGTGTCCCTGCTCGACCGGGTGAGAGCGATATTAGTATCAATCTCACCCATTTAACCCTTCAGATGCTGTGCTCAATAGCGTGCACCGCATCTGAGTGGTTTCGGAGAGAGGGTGCTCCCTCATCCCACCGACACCCGGCGATAAGATCGCCGAGTGTCTGTCTCCGATGGCAGCCTAATAGAGGCTCCCAGGTCTGCCTGTAATGAATGCCTGCTAGGTCATGCCGGAGGCATGTCCTAGCAGATGCCTGTCCGTTTTAAACGGACAGGCAGTAATACACTGCAATACAAAAAGTATTGCAGTGTATTATAAAAGTGATCGGATGATCGCATAGTGAAGTCCTAGTGGGAAAAGTGAAGAAAAAAAAAAGCCCTCGTACAACTGCATTGGCGGAATAAAATAGTTATGGCTCTTCAAATATAGAGATGCAAGAACAAATAATTTTGAAAAAAAGTGTTTACTGTGTAAGTAGTAAAACATACAAATTTGGTATCTCTGCAATCGTAACAATCCGCTGAATAAAGTTAGTGTTCTTTATACCACACGGTAAAAGACGTAGATTTAGGGTGCAAAAAAAAAACCAAAAAAAAAAAACAAACATTTCAGGGTCTCTTCTATCCCCCCCAAAAAAAGTTCATATAATTTATTCATGAACTTTAATGTACCCCAAAATGGTTCTATTAAAAAGTATAACTTGTCTCACAAAAAACAAGACCTTATACAGCTATGTCGACGCAGAAATAAAAAAAAAAAAAAAGTTATAGCTCTTCGAACGTGACAATGGAAAACCGTAAAAAATTGCTTCGTCATTACGGCCCACAATGCAGGCAGGTGGAAGGGCTTAAACACTGTCAATTAGTTTTTAATAGCCTTTTTTCCCCACTGTCCCGTTATTGTAGACTAAATGACCGGTTGAGATGGTGATGAGCAGGGAGGGATGTTAGTGCATAATAGATTAGATTCTGTTAACCTGTTCCCTGGCAGGGAACAAAAGTTATACATAAACATTTTAGAAAAAAAAAATAAAGTATTTGCAGAGGTTAAAAAGGTAGTTAAGTTCTGTGCAGTTATAGCAATATGTAAAAAATAAATAAAAGCAAAACTAATATATCTCTTGGTATTACTGTTAAACTGAAGAAAAAAAATAAAATAAATAAACGCCCAGCCCTAACTGCAACATCTTCCATCTATAACCATCACCTGTTAATATCCTAGTTTAAAATACGTAAATCAGTGAATAACTATGCATAAATCTGTCTTAGGAGATAGGAAATTAATAAACAAGTGACAGAGCCTGTAACTAATCTAATAGGCGCTATGATTCTGATAACTACAATGTAATTTTATTTTATTTAAAAAAAAAAAATGTATTTGCAAAGTTAAAGTGTAGCTAAACGTTTAACAAAACTTCTGCGACTTCATAACAGGTCAGTGCTCAGACCCCCACCAATCACTAAAACAAGGCAGCTGAAGCGCTGAGCCACTTAGTTTCTGATCGGATTTTTCCGAAAGAGAATAGATCAGAGTATGGACTCAATAGAAAGACAATGAGCCCGTACACCGATACAATTATTTCCGGAAAAAGCCGAACAGTTATAAGGCGGCTGAGCACTCACGAGCGCTTCAGCTGCTTCGTTTTAGAGATTAGTGCGAGTCTCAGTGCTCAGACCCCCACCAATCAGAACTTCAAATACTAATGTGGCTATACTTCCCAAATGGGAGGTAACTTTATTTCAATCTGGGCGGTGGAATGTTTTCTGTATGTCCAATCAGCATCATACAGTTCTCTTCCCAGCAACACAGCCTTATCATATAGTATACAGCTTCCATTCCTCACGGTTTTCAGCTGGTGATACCTCAGTTTGTTTCACAGCTAGAACTGTAAGGGTGCCATATGAAAGATTAGAATCTCATCTTTCATATGCCACCAGAACCACTGTTTGAGTTTGTCCACAGCCCGAGACATGGCTGCTTGAAGTGATCCCCCTCCATGCTGATAGGACAGCGTCAGAGGCAGCCCCACCTCAGGAGAATCTCTGGTGTTGTCACCAATTTATCTAGTATAGCCTCATTTGCATATTTCAAAAAAAATCTCAACTTTTAAAACAATACATTTTGTGACACAATTTTCACTAGCATTATCAATGCGACAGCACCTATTAGGCTAACTAGGAGATAGGGCATTACTAAACTAGCGACAGAGCCTCTTATAGGGCCTGTTCAGATCAGCGTTGCCCTTCCATGAGGTGTTCCGTCTGAGGTTTCCGTCAGGTTAACCCCTCAACAGAAAGGCAAACTGAAACCTTCGCTTCTGTTTCCCTCACAATTGGTCTCAATGGTGACAAGTTTCCAAAGGTTTTTGTATGTCACTGTTGTGACAGTGTTCCGTTCCTGATGGAATCAATAGCGCAGTCGACTGCGCTATTAATTGTCAAAATGGAACCGTGTCACAACGGTGACAAACTTAGAAACGTTTGTCACCATTGAGACCAATTGTGAGGGAAACAGAAGCGAAGGTTTCAGTTTGCCTTTCTGTTGAGGGGTTAACCTGACGGAAACCTCAGACGGAACCCCTCAACGGAAGGGCAACGCTGGTGTGAAAAGATAATACAGAATTTGTTTAGACAGTAAACTTACTGATCTGAAGGCAAGGATGGGGTCCAAAGGTCAACATTCGCCAAAATTTGCCCAGTGTCAGGAGCAGCACTATACAAGTGATCAAAGTCTTCCATGCGCTAAACAAAAACACACATTTTACAAACTTAAATGCAGATGCCATATATGAATTGGACCTAGTTCATCACCACCATAGGTTCTACCCTATCTTTCCCCATATAAAAAGGTGAATAGAATTATAATAAAGCACGTGGTATATAGCATCAAGCAAAACCACCTGGAAAATCAGGGGCGACTGGTGTAAGGCCAAGTGAACATGTGGCGGATTGGTTGTAGATTCCACACCAAAGTATAATATAGTGAAGGTAAATGGGTTTTACAATATGGTTCTCCCCATTCTGTGCGGGTCTTTGTTGTGGATCATGGAGTCAGTGACTACTTTGCCATCAAGAACCTAAAGGAGGGAGGCTGTGCGCTAGACTTTGGAACATTGTTGCATTAAACTGGATTTACACATTCAGTTTTTAAAAGACATCATTAAAAAAGGACCTAGAAAAAGGGGTGTGGCTAAGGACTCCTGGTTTTGGCATTAGGCTTTATCACAGATTTTGGCTAAGGATGTATTCACACAGTGCGGTTTTGTCACACCGTGTGAATATGCAAAAATGTTTGCAACGTTTGAAAGCACCGAGCAGACCAGTGTAGAATTTTTACCTAACATACAGCTCTTTCTACAATCTTACCCAATCATGGTATAGAAAACCTGAACTGGAATATGTTGAAGCATCAATGTAACTGAAGAGCTCGATTGCAGTGTTCAATAGGACACACTATTAGAAAAAAAATAAAAATTATATATATATATATATATATATACACACACACATAAGAGTTGTTTTAACATATAGTCCACATACAAGATGTTAAATATAGTAGTAATATAAAGGGAGTTGGACTGACTATCAAAGCTCTATGGACATTTTTTCAATGAAAACCAAAATTACTAGTAGCGTTTTATATTTGACATCAAGTCGTGGGACACAGGTCCGGTTACAAATAATGCATTTAATCTGCCCATACCACAGCATCCTCAGGGGTAATAGGGCTAAGGACATTGAATTTATTTAACATCGTCCACCTCACAAGGTCAAAATATAAAATAGACTTGTAAGGCTTATGTCCACTTATAACATACATATGCCCTAAGAGATTGTTTGAATCTAGTAATAAGATGAATTATACTAAAAATAAAGCAATATTTATATAGTAGCTACTAATATAGGTAAAATAAAGACAAGACAGACTAGGTACATAGATCTAGATTACCTTTAGAAGCTGGCTTGATGATAGACCAATCTTCTTCGCTAAAGACTCTAGGATACGCTTCATAGTTGCCTAAACAGATCATACAAGTTCCAATATGTTATACTACATGAGGGTGAATGTACACGCAGCGGCCGTGCTCATCCGAGAGCCACAAGAAGGGTTTCAATGCGGTTTTCGGTCATGCTGCTTGTAGAATTGACACGTGCTTTACCTGCACAAGCCGTGTGCCCGAAAACCGCATGTGGTTTCACCGTGCAGTTCCCAGCTTGCCAACACCTGGTTAGTATGGGAGTCTCAGGATTACATAGGGAAACTAACTTCTAGCGCACTCAACATGCGGTTAGTCAAACCGGCACTAATGTGACCTGAACAGAGGCTGTATCTGAATAAACACTCGCTGGGTGAGAAAACACGAGCAACACATACCAGACGCACATTACGAATGAGCAATGGAATACTGGTCACGGCAGTGCATCATTAAGAAATAGTTTGTTCCCTCAGTGTTGTGGATCAATCAGGGTTACAAAGTTACTGAAGAGCACAACACACAAAAAAACGCAATAAACAAAAAAAAAATAATTATCGTTAGCAGCCTTAAACATAAATTCCACCAAACGAACCTGAAGCTTTACCTCTTCCTTTCACTCCACCACCCGTGCTCTTCTCCTAGGGACTATGCACTGAAGAATTTGTAGATGCAGAGGACCTTTCAATCACAGATGACTAATACTATGCAGGTGCCTGGGAGTCACACAGGCGCTTTGTATTGAGATTTCCTGATTTTAACTATTGAGTAACAGCTACATGCATGGAATTCAATAGCCCACATTTTCAAGGCCCTGTTCACACAGAGTATTTTGGTGCTGATTTTGATGCAGAAACCAGGTCGGAATCAGCGCCAAGAAACATCTGAAATTGCCCCCCATTGATTTCAATGGGAGACAGAGGCATTTTTTTTCCTGCGCAGCTTTTAGCCGCTCGCGAGAAAAAAAAGGAGCATGTCCTATCTCGCTGTGATTCCCGCCTCTGACATCCTATTGAATCAATCTAAGGCACAAAAAACCTACGTAGCTCATTTCCAAGCGTTTTTTGCCCATGGTCCCTGCATTAGCTTCAATGGCTATGGGCAAAAACACTGCGAAAACCACAGGCAAAAAAGCGCTGGCAGGTCAAAATCTGCCTCAAAATTCCTGAAGGAATTCTGAGGCAGATTTGTTCTGCCTGCAAAAAAACTCTGTGTGAACAGGGCCTTAAGCAGTTTTTTTTGTAAACGTTTCTCAGCAGCTGCATGCATTAATTAATGGTCCTCAATTATTAATTAGTTCATGACAGTTTTTTGGGTAAACTGTGCCTTAAAAACTTGCAAATCATGCCATATTTGGGTACAAAAGTGGAACTTTTCTCAGCATTGAAAAGTCCTGAGAAAAGTGGAAATGGTTTTCAGGCAGCGGGTGTGGTCTTCAAGTTTTAGGCCTTATTCACACAAACGTTGAATACGTCCGTGTATCGGCCGTTAAAACAGCGGCCATCACACGGACCTATGCAATTCAATGGGGCCATTCAGACATGCAGTGTTTTTCATGCAGCGTGTTTCCATGGCGTGAAACTCACTGGATGTCCTAGTCTTCTGCATTTTTTGCGCATCACGCACCCATTGAAGTTAATGGGTGCGTGAAAATCACTGACAGCACACAGATGCACATCCGTGTGCTGTCCGTGATTCACGCACGAGTTCATAAGAAATTAAGAGAAAAAAAAAGAAAGAAATTTGTACATAAACAGACATCAACAACTGATGCCACATGGAACACAAACGGACCTGCAACGCATGACAAACGTGTCCATTTTTTGCAGACGCAAAATGGACACGTTCGTGTGAATAATGCCGCATGCACATGACCATGCCCGTAATCGCAGCCCATGATTGCGGGCACGACCGTCTGATGACGGCCGCCCGCATTTTCGGGCCGTGCTCCCATACAAAGTATGGAAACACGGCTCGTAAAACACAAAAAAACGGACATGCTCCATAATTCCCGACACAGTTCTACGGCACGGACACCCATCCGTAGCGATATGGAAAGTTGTCTGTGGCCAATGGAACTAAATGGGTCCGTAAAACCGCGGACCGTGTTACGGTCCACGGTTTTACGGTCGTGTGCATGGGGCCTAAGGATGTATTTAGAAATTGCGGTTGGGGTGCAGTTCTAAGGCCTCATGCACACAACCTGTGTGCACGGTCCATGATTATGGCACGGACGGACAGACAGAACGAACGAACGAACGAACGAACGAACGAACGAACGAACGAGGAGTGTCACCTGCAGGCTGTCCGCAATCACGGGATCACCACTATTGAGGGATCTGTGAAAAAGGGCAAAAATAGGACATGTCCTATTTTTTCAGGGGCCCTTCACACGGTCCGTTAAAACAACGGCCGTGTGAACAGCCCCATAATGGGCTATGGTCAGGCATAGTTGTCATGGAGGTCTGGGCCGAACAGAGAAGAAAAGGAAAGAGAACGACTTCTATCAGAGAAGACTTCATCTGAGAGTCACTAGTTTTATAGGGTACATGCCACCTCTCCTGATATATCTGTTTTTTAGTAAATACTTGCATTTCACTGAGGCTTTATTCAGACGAACGTAAAATACGCGCGTGCAACGCGCGTGATTTTCACGTGCGTTGCCCGTAGCTATATTAGTCAATGGGGCCGTGCAGACATGGCAGCGTTTTTTGCGCAGCGTTGCTCCGTTGCCAAAAACTCACGACATGTCCGTTGATTCAGCGTTTTCAACGCATCACGCACCCATTGAAGTCAATGGGTGCGTGAAAACCACGCATGTCGCACGGAAGCACTTCCGTGCGAACTGCGTGTTTGCGCAACAGCTGTCAAAAGGATGAATGTAAACAGAAAAGCACCACGTGCTTTTCTGTTTCCGAACATCCAAACGGAGTGTCTTTGCGATTAGCGAACCCCGACAACCGAAGCTAACTTCACCGGGTTCGGCCAAACTCGTTTTGGCCGAACCCGGCAAAAAAATTTCCGGTCCGCGACGTCGGGAGACATTCACTGTGCATGGTGCTGAAAGAGTTAAACTGTTTCAGCACCATGGACAGTGACTTGCGATCCCAAAATACATGAACCTGTAAAAAAAAACGAAGTTCTAACTTACCGATTACTCCTGTCTCCTTCCTGCAGTCCGACCTCCCGGGATGACACTTCAGTTCAAGTGACAGCTCCAGCCAATCACAGGCCAAGCACAGGCTGCAGCCAATCACAGGCTGCAGCGGTCACTTGGACTGCCGCGTCATCCAGGGAGGTGGGGCCCGATGTCAAGAGAGGCGCGTCACCAAGGACGCGTCACCAAGGCAACGGCCGGGAAGTTCTCGGTAAGTAGGAACTTTATCTTTTTTTTTACAGGTTTTTCGCTGTTGTGTTCGGCATTCACTGTCGAGGGTGCTGAAAGATTTAGCTCCTTCAGCACCTTGGACAGTGACGGGCGTCGACAAGCCTCATCTCTATGATGCCGGCTGCGCGAAAATCATGCAGGCGCGCATCAGACACACGCAGCTGTCAAATGGTTTTTGCGCGCGCAAAACGCCGCGTTGTTTGCGCGCGCAAAAACGCAACGCTCGTGTGAATCCAGCCTAAATGTATACAAAAAGTCTCTGTGTAGCCCAGGCCTAAATGTCAACTAGGTGTTATTATTCTACTTGTCAAGCAGATGTGTCCCTACACAGTGTGATACTGTCAGCAATGGTTGGACACTGTCAGGGTATGTTCACACGCAGTGAGCAAAAACGACTGAAAATATGGAGCTGTTTTCAGGCTAAAACAGCTCCTGATTTTCAGACATTTTTTTAACAACTGTTTTTTTACGGTCGTTTTTGCAGCTGTTTTTCAATGGAGTCAATGAAAAACGCCTCCAATAACGTCCCAAGAAGTGTCCTGCACTTCTTCTGACGAGTCGTCATTTTACGCGCCGTATTTTGACAGTGACGTGTAAAATAAAGGCTCATGGGAACAGAACATCATAATTCCCATTGAAAGCAATGGGCAGATGTTTGTAGCCGTAATGGAGCTGTTTTTTCAGGCGTAATTTGAGGCGTAAAACGCCCGAATTACGTCTGAAAATAGGCCGTGTGAACATACCCTCAGGCACCATGCATGCGACCGTGCCCGTAACTACGGGCATGTACGGCCGCGGACAGCCGGACATTTTTACGAGCTATGCTCCCATTATAAAGTATTAGAGCACGGTCCGTAAAATTAAAAAATAGGACATGTCTTATTTTTTTCGGCAGGTTTCTACGGCACGGACACCCTCCCATAGACATACCAGAAGGTGTCCGTCGACCATAGAAATGAATGGCCCATAATTACGGACCGTATTTATGGTCTGTAATTTAGGGCGATTTTACGGTCGCGTGCATGGGGCCTCAGTATGTAGGGACACAGCCCTTTGACAAAGGGAATGGTAACACTCAGTTGTGAATGCCAGCACAGAAAGGTTGTGTTATCTATAGACACAGCCTGGCAGGGTGGCAGCAGGGAAGGGGGGGCCCAAGTTTGGTCTATTTTATTTTTTTCAATAAACAGGTCAGTCAGTGCATTTTGTGTAACTTTTTAATTAGTCTTTATTATAAATGTGTTTTACTTTTTGAGATATAGCTGCTCTGTATTCTGTATACAGAGCAACTGTATCTTTTGCTATGTCCTAAATCTGTCAGTACCGCAGACCTGACAGGTTCAGTGTTAGCGGGTCCTGTGTGTCTCTCACACGCAGGACCCACCTGTAATCTATCACATCTAAGTTATGAACCCGTTAATCCCACAGACCTGACTGGTACAGGATTTAGCGCTACATACAGCTGCTCTGCATACAGGATACAGAGCATCTGTATCTAAAAAAGTAAAACAAATTTTTAATAAAGACTAATTAAAAAGTTACAATTTTGATGGGGATTTTTTTAAATAGGTCAGTCAGTGTGTACTGACTGACCTATTAAAAAAATGCCCATCAAAGGTTTACATAGCCTTTAATCCGCCAATGGACGCACTCCTCCATTTAGAAAAGTGTCGGTTTATGTACACCGTTCATCCATAACATTATGATTCTCACATGTGGATTGTATGCGGTTTCGGTGGTCGACAGGGTCAGCATGGGAACTGTGACTTGTCTGTGGCTACGCAGTCCCAGACCCAACAAGCTGCTATGCACTGTATGTTCTGACACCTTTCTGTCATAGTAGAAAGATCAATAGCACTATGTTCTTTGGAGTGTGTCTGTGGGAATTTTTCCATTCATCCAGAAGAACATTTGTAAGGTCCAGTTAATCCCAAAGGTGTTTGATGGGGTCAAGTTCTTCCACACCAAACTTACAAAGTTGGAAGAATACAATTCTCTGAAAATTGCTGAAGCATTAAGATTTAGCTTCCCTGGAACGAAGGGTCCTAGGCCAACACCTGAAAAATAACCCCATAGCAATATCCCTCCGCCATTATCTACAAATTGAGAAAATTTGGAACAGTGATGAATATTGCCAGGAGTGGTAGGCCTATCGAAATATTACAAAGAGCACATTGAAGACAACCAGGAGGTCACAAAAGAACCCAGATGAGCATCTAAAGAACTGCAGACCCCACTTCCTCAGTTAAGGTCAGTGTACATGATTCCACAATAAGAAAGACACTGAGCAAAAATGGCATCAATTGGAGGGTTGCAAGGCGCAAACCATGGCTGACCAAAAATAACACAAAGACTTGACTCACATTTGCCAAAAAACATCTGGTTGTCCCCCAAGACTTTTGGGATAATATTCTGTTGACTGATGTATCAAAGATAGAACTTTTTGGAAGACATAGATCTTGCTACTTCTGGCGTAAAGAACATCATACTAAGGCTATGTTCACACTGAGTATTTTGGGGGAGGAATATCTGCCTCAAAATACGTTTGGAACTTTGAGGCAGATTTTCCTCTCCCTGCACGCCGATTTTCGCGGGCATAAAACAGCGCGAAATACGCTTTCTCTGCCTCCCATTGAAGTCAATGGGAGGTCAGAGGCGGAAGCGCCCGAAGATAGGGCATGTCGCTTCTTTTTCCCGCAAGGCAGTTTTACTGCTCGCGGGAAAAAGACGCCGACGCCTACCATTGAAATCAATGGGAGGCGTTCTCGGGCCGTTTTTGCCGAGTTTTGCGACGCGGTTTCCGCGTCATAAAACTCGGCAAAATACTCCGTGTGAACATAGCCTAACAGTCAAACATGATGGTGGTAGTGTGATGGCCTGGGGCTGCTTTGCTTCTGCAGTACCTGGACGTCTTGTCATAATTGATGGAACCATGAATTCTACTCTCTACCAGAAAATCCTGAGGGAGAATATCCGCAATTCGGTTTGTGATCTAAGGGTATGTTCACACGCTAGCTGTCATTTACGGCTGAAATGACAGCCTGTTTTCAGAAGAAAACAGCGTCTGTGACGCTCGTATATCTTGAGCTGCTCTTCATTGAGTTCAATGAAGAACGGCTCAAATTACGTGGCAAAAAAGTGCCCTGCACTTCTTTGCCGAGGCAGTCAATTTACGCGTCGTCGTTTGACAGCTGTCAAACGACGACGCGTAAATTACAGGTCGTCTGCACAATACATCGGCAAACCCATTCAAATGAATGGGCAGATGTTTGCCGACGTATTGTAGCCCTATTTTCAGGTGTAAAACAAGGCATAATACACCTCGTTTACGTCTGAAAATAGGTCGTGTGAACCCAGCCTTAAGCTCAAGCAGTTGGTTATGCAGCAGAACAATAATCCGAAGCAGACAAGCAAGTCCATATCTGAATGGCTCAAAAGAAACAAGATTTATGTTTTGGAGTGGCAGAGTCAAAGTCCTGACTCAAATCCAATTGAGATGCTGTGGCAAGACATTAAAACCAGGGCTACACCTGGACTTTTTGTATTGCTACTGATTGATTTTAACTCTTGAGTGACAGCTGCGGTCGAAGATTACATGTAACTCAATATACTCATTTGGACTGTAGCTTAATAGTTATGGCGTAACTAAAATTTCAATGAACTTTTTAGTTTCTGGCAGGATGTGTAATTTAAATAAATTTTACGTACTTTATGTGTAGTAAAATAGCCACTCTGACCCTTCTTTAGCACATTTTATGTATTGGTAGTTTTTTGTTGCTAGCAGAAATCCGTACATCGTTTGTATGTACACGGTTTATGAACTCTGCTGCCTGTGTATGGGTGGGCAGCACCCGCATAGCATGCACACCTCCATACTGACGTCATGCAGCCTGTAGAGCGCATCATATTCTCTTCCCTGTACTCTCCTGCTGCCCGTTCCATAGTATTTAGCAGACGTCTCTGGAGAATAAGAACCCATCTGGCGCCGCCTCCCTGTACCCTCTATACACCAGGGGTCAGCAATCTGTGCCACAGCCAGCACATGGGGCAGTTTGCTGGCACACTTCCCTTTCCTGGTGTCCAGTGCTGTTGTGTGCTTGGTGGCGCTGAACACGGAAAGAGAGCGACGCTTCATTATGCGTTTGGCTGCGCTGACTACTAGGAGAGCAGTGCTGAATTGTGTGCTTGCCAAGTGTTCTGCAGGGACAAACACAACGAAGCACTGCTCTCCCTCATGATGATGAGTGACGCAAGGACAGAGTCTATGTGCTCCCCCCAAATCTGGTGTTCTGTAGTCCCGGTCTCTTCTATGTGTGCACCCCCCCCCCCCCCCCCACAAGCTGGTGTTCAGTACTCGCTCTCTCATGTGTGCATTTTTCCCTAGCTGGTATTCAGTAGCCGCGGTGCACCCCTCCTACAGCTGGTGTTCAGTGGCCGTGATCTCGCCTATGTGTACCCTCCCAGCTGGTGTTCAGTAGCCTCGTATGCACCACAGATGGATCATCTTTGAAAAGAAAGTCAGGGACAAGGGTCACACTGAAGTGTCATTTAATTAACGCATTCATTGGTTTAAGTCGCATGCATGGTAAGTTTGTCTTATATAACTTTTATATTTGCATGGCACAGAGTACTTGTTCATAGATTTTTTTTTTCTTTTATCAGCACGCCATTCAAAAAAAACTTGCCTACCTCTGCTATACACTGTGGAACCAGCATCAGAGTGCAGGGAAAATAACGTGATGCACTCTGCTGCTGCAGAATGTGTAGAAGAATAAGTGGAAGTCTGGTGCCGCCTCCATGTAACCCTCTCCCCTCTCTATACACTATGGAATAAGCTGCAGCAGAGCACAAGGTAGATAATGTGATGTGCTCTGCGACTGCCCGTTTCAGTGTGTAGCAGAGGTGCTATTTGTAGGAGAATAAGTGCACACCTCCCTGTACACTCTGATGGGATAGAGCGGGGCGAGGCAGCGCCAGACTTGCACTTATTCTCCTAAACTAAGTCCAAGATGTCAGATACAAGAGGCAACTGTGTTGCTCAAGGACCTGGGGTTTTTCTGCTTGGCTGGCTGTTTAGGTGCATGATGGGCACTATGGGCAGATTGAATATTACATACAGTACTGGCACACATCACACAGTGTAAGACATGCCCCTAACAAGTGGCCAAAAGCAGGAAGTGTGAAAGGAAAGATATGGACTGTTGCACATGGGAAAAAAAGGACTTTGAAGTAAAAAAATAAATAAATTGCTCGGCCTAATGTATTCACATAGTGACATAATATCAATTTCATTATTTATTTTTTGCAAAAGTTAAAGGGAACCTTTCACCTGCCCATACATGTGCAGCTGAGTGCAACGTTGTAAGGCTGTGTTCACATCAGCGTTACCCTTCTGTGGAGGGGTTCGGTCAGAGGTTTCCGTCGGATTAACCCTTCAACGGAAAGGCAAACGGAAACCTTAGTTTCCTCACCATTGTTCGCAGTCGAATGCGCTATCGGTTCCGTCAAGAACAGAACCCTGTCACAATGGTGACAAACGGATACGTGACAGCGGGTCCAATTCACCTGTCATCGATCACATTAAGATCATGAACTTCGATGTGATCGGTAACAGCTCGATTCTGCATGTCACTGAACCCATGTATCACGGCCTGTATATTTTCAAATGAGGTGTCAGTCCCAAATACAAACATCCGCAGATTGTAGGGCTGCTGCAGGTTCTAAAACTTGTAGCATGCACTTTCTGTTTTGCGGAATACTTCTTCCTGGAAATGTATTTTAGATTCTCTTTTCATTTTAAGACCTTGTTCATGTAGTCAAAGCTATTATTTACACATGTATAAATAATAGAATGGCGTTTGCAGCCCAGTTTTTTCAGGGCTCATTCCCTCGATACCAGAATTTGGACTTAGATACCGATACTTTGTGTAGTATTGCGATACTCTATACCAAAACAATACTTTTGGCAACAATAAAAAAAAGAAAAAAAAAGAAAAAGGTTTTCCATTATCTGATGTGAGACACGTGGTATTATGACTTTTGATCCTCCATGTGCCTCACAATAATAGTAATTAACTCCACCATGGTTCTCTCGCATGAAGGACCATGGTGGGGTTACTATTAATATGAGGCACATGGAGGTTCAAAATTCTCAATACCTCACATTAATAAGTGAAAGAAAGCAGTTTTTATTTTAGAACAGTGTAAACATCATAAATCACGCTATAAATTTATTACGGTTACGATACCGAATATGTGTATATTTAATGTATTGAGACTTATTTTAATGTTAAAGAAAACTAACATTACTTTATTTTTAAACATTAATGTGCTGGCATATATCTATAAGCCGGTACATTAGCCTGTGTACGTATAGCACACAGGCAGTTATTAGGACATACCTAAGTATGCCCTAACAGGAAATCTGGTCAGACAGCCTATATATGGTATGTCCCTCGACCACGTCACAGGAATTCCGTCACTCGATCCAAAGGGCATCTCCTTTCCCATTTACCCCTTGAAAGTTGCGGCCAGCTTTGATCACAGCATTCAGGGGAACAGCAGAAGAGACGGGAGGTTTCTCTGATCTCCGCAGTTAGAGCGGGGCTGCCGCTGTGTAATACAGCCATTGCCCCGCTCCTGACAATAAGTGTGTGCGCACGCGCGCAGTCAGCCTGAGGCGATGCAGCCGGTGCTGCACTATTGAGCGGGGGGTGTTTTGCAGTGCCCCCGCCACGTTCTGTCTTCAGTGCCGGCAATCAGTGCTGGCCGCATCATATCGTGCTAACCGCGCGCACACTTGTGAGGAATAAGGAGCAGAGCAATGGCTGTATTACATAGCCACAGCCACGCTCTCATACATTCATGTATTACTATACTTAGCAGTGTGGCCACACAGCTTAGTATCAAAATACATGAAATAACGGTATCGAACCGTTTCAGGGTGCACGGTATCGAAACCATATCGACGTTTCGATGCATCGTGCAACCCTACAATATGGTAGAAGCAGTAGTCCAATACACTTTCCTTTACTGTGGTAGCACCCATTTTGGGAAGCAGACTGATAGAGGCAAGTGGCCTCAATTACCAGAATGTGCCAGCCAACTCCACTCTATAGCAGCAGACAGGGAGAGCAGCGCGTTAGGACAAGGAATCTATGGCCAGGGTTGAAATCACTTTCCAACTGCAGGACTTGACAGTCCCTTTAACCTCTAAAATACACTTTTATATTATTTAAGTTCTGGCACTTCTCATACATAGAATAGAGGCTTTCCAATTCTAGCACAATATTCCTAGTGCAGTATACCATATTAAACATGTCCATAAAAGATTGTGAGGAGTTCCCCTGGCTTAAATAATACTATTGGGGAACCATGTCATATTAAATGGGTTCAAACAACCACTTTTCAAAACCCTCAGATGGGCACGCCGAGCCCAACTCTATTAGGCTGTACTCATCACCAGATTTTCAGTCCTATTTGGGCAAAAAAAAAAAAAAAGAAGCTTGTCTTTTCCTGAAAGAAGTAGGAAGATCTTCAACAAGAATTGTTTTATCCTCATCATCACATCTGTTATTTGCTCTGTAAATATCGTTTCTCATACTTTATTGCTATTGATGGAAAACGTAGTAACTCAATCCCACTTAGATGTTTTTCTTCTTGTGTATCGGTTTCCTTCACCGTCAACTGCTTCATAGACATCTCTCTTATTTTCTTCAGTTGCATGTAAATATGCAATGTAGGCAACACACATTGTGATTGAAAACAGTCCAAATGCCATAACGAACTTGTTCTGAAAAAAAAAATAATAAATACTCACACATTAATGGAGGCAATAATGAAAATCAACATGACACGACTGCAGTTACGTTTTTTAAGTGCCTGTCATTATCAGGGTACCAACTAAATTCTGATTCTGCGGGGGAGAGAAACAGAACTAAAGATGAGGAACCCTCGCAGCTACGTCTCTGCTCTAGATTCCAGGTAACTAGGTCAACTTCCCAACTTTTAAAAGGTTAAGAAATTATGAGGTGCATGTTAACCCCCATGCATGGACGTTTCTACTAGCATGGCCCTTATTACCAGTGCTTGCGAGAGCTCTGTATTTAGCTATACAAGTGTCATCAGTTCCAGTCAAGTTACCGTCAGCTGCATCTGATCTTGTGGTTGCTGCTAAATCTACAGTTCTCTCATACAAAGCTGTAGGGCCAGGTTCCCACAGGTCGGATACGCCGTTTAAAAACGGTGCAGCGTATCCAACCTGGAACCCGCAGCACATTCCGTCCGAAAAACCGCACCACAATGTTGTGCGGTTTTTCAAACTGAATTTCCTCTGAAAAATGCAATGCTGGGTAAAAAAAAAGAAACCCGACCATGCTTACCGCCTCCATCTTTTCTGCGCTTAGTCCGGCCTAGATGACTTTAGTAGTCCTAAGATGACTGAAGGCCATGTGACGTGGCAGCGGTCCCATGGGATGATACGTCATCCCAGGAGGCAGGAGTGTTCTGGGTAAGTATGCTTTTATTTTTTTTCCCTAAATTGGGATTACGCCGCAAATGTCGCAACACAGCTTTCTGCTGCAGGTTTTGCATCCCCATTGAATTCAATGGGGGAAAACCCGCAACTGAAAATAAACGAAAACGTGGCATAAATTGACCTGCACTGCAGGTCAATTTATAAACTTTGCCCCTGCATATTTTTTTACGCAGCTTGGACATGAGATTTTTAAAATCTCATTCACTTTGCTGCTACTGTAAATGCTGCAGAATTTCCCCACAGAACTCCGTTGCGGAAATTCTGCAGCGTTTACGCTACGTGGGAACTTGGCCTTAGTGTCTGCAAAGTGCTTAAGGGATTCTACATGGGAACCCGGCCTAAGGCCCGATGCACTCGACTGTATTTTTC
Organism: Rhinoderma darwinii; assembly: GCF_050947455.1. Classification (NCBI taxonomy): domain Eukaryota; kingdom Metazoa; phylum Chordata; class Amphibia; order Anura; family Rhinodermatidae; genus Rhinoderma; species Rhinoderma darwinii. The sequence continues at coordinate 207,814,660 of NC_134690.1, read as the reverse complement.
ATCCATCCATAAATCCAAATCTGGATCCAGAGTTTATTATTTATAGTCATCCTTAAATCATCCGCATATCCGGAATGGTGTCCGTAAATACAGTCCGTAGAGCATCCATATTTACGGATGCACACAAAAACAGGGCGGAATCTTGGGGTAATCTCTTGGTGTCGCATAGCAATGCTTCCGTAATTACGGACGGCTATGGATGTGTAGTCGTCCGTAATTATGGAAGCGCCCATAGACTTCTATGGGCAGTCCGTTCTGTAATTACAGACAAAAAAAAGGACATGTTCTATAATTTCTATTGCATGGACACCCATCCGTAAAAATACGGAAAGGTATCCGTAGCCCATAGAAATGAATGGGTTCGTAATTACGGATGAAAAATACAGTCAGGTGCATGGGGCCTCAGGGTGGATTCACACACTGCAGAAATTTTTGTGATTAGCTTACTTTTCAGGGGACCCTTCTAGCAAAAAGGGATTGTAAAAAGTGGACATCCCCTTTGATCTTTTGTGGTTGACAAAAAGCGACTATCAATTTACATCCTCTACACAGCAATAAGGAGGGCAGAGCTCTTCTAGATTGAGAGCTACAACATCTAGACTAATAAGAGGGAATTCACACTACGTTTTTTGGCAGGCAGAAAAAAAATCTGTCTCAAAATTCCTTTAAAAAACCCAAAAACTTGTGTGAACTAGCCCTTATATATTTTTGGGAGATTTTGCAGAGCTTTTCGCCCGCGTTCTTTAGTTGTTGAATCTAATACAAAAACCGCCGCAAAAAAAAACCAAATGCTCAAAAACAAGAACCGTGGGTTTTTTATGCCTCTTATTGATTTCAACTGGAGGTCAGAGGTGGAAACTGCTCGAAGACAGAATGCCACTTTTTTTTTCCTCCCACGAGTCGCCAAATGCTGTCGGGGGAGGAAAAAAAAAAAAAAGAAAAGGAAATCCTCTGCCTCCCATTGAAACTCATGGGGGGGGGGGGGGTTTTGGGGGCGTTTCTGCATCAAAATCAGCAGCAAAAGACGCTGTGTGAACTACCCCTAAGTGTAGTTGTAATACTTTCCTGAAAAAAAAAAAAATTTGTTGCAGAAGTTTGTGACTAAAAATCCGTTCCATTCAACTGAATGTGGCAGTTTCTGCAGGAAGCACACGGATCTACGCACAAGTCCATCCTAATACAGAATACATTTGTTCTAGTAAAAGAAAAATACATTTTTTTTAATCTCTTAGGCCAAGTCGCACGATGTGGTTTTGCCATGCCCGACCAGGTCAAATACTCTTGATCAGATAATAGAAAGTATTCCTTACAGGTTTAATGAACAGCTCAGGGTTAACAGCTCGGAACAGGCTGGTAGTCTTCACCCCTCTGAATCCAGGAGTCCGATAGTTCTTCTCTTTAGGGGCATCACTTTTAATATCTGAAGGCTCAGAGGATGAAGAGGACATCTTCACTGATGGAAATAGCAGCAGTCACTGGTTACTTTGGGAATATGGTTCTAACTTGTAGTCTAATAATATAACAAATAAAACATGGGTTAAGAACCAGGTTGAATCAATTATTGATTGAAAAATTTACTGCCGCACATTTATTGTCTTATAGAGGGTAGTTGGCAAGAGGTGGTGCCCACCTCCTAATAAGTCTGGTGCATTTGTCTTTTGGAAAAAAAAAAATTACACCCATTATGAGCAGCCATACATTTTTGTCATTTAACCTTTGACTTTGATAGAAGAGACTGAACGTACATTTACAGCTTCCGCACGCCCACTTCTCTGACCGGTTTTCTTTTTTTGGCAGAAAAGACAAATTTTGACGCAATTTTAGATGCAACTTTTTAGCCTGTGCCAATTCAGGCTTGAACGGAGTTAATGAATGTGGGCCATTGTACGATGTAAAAAAAACCTATACAACATATAAATAAGCCTTTTATAAACTCGCAGAAGCCATCCTTCCTGCTTGGCACCAAAAGTCAAATAAGACTGAAGAAAGTTCTATTGGGGCTACAGGTGCAAAACAAACTGCAATTTTTTTTAAGAACGATAACCTTCAAATCAAAGTCCCCCCTATACTACAACATTAAAAATATCAAAGATCCAGAGCGGGGTTCTGGCCACCATCTTCCACCTTAGCAGCTAGAACTGGAAGTACTGGTTAAAGAGAACCTTTCACCTCCCCATACATGTGCAGCATGTAATGGGGAGGGCTGAACAAACCCTGGGACACTTTACATTTTTTTCCTTTCCTCCTCCGTTATTTAGATATTGGTGCAGTTATATTTGGCGCCCGATATTTAAATAACCCCCTGAACGGTCAATGAGGCGTGTAATGGCAAGGGGGCGTGTTACTATGGCTGTGACACTGTCCAATCAGCTACAGACAGTGTCACAGCAAGAGCTGGAAAGAGAAGAGCAAGTGTCACCTGTGCGCGTGCACGCTCTCACTCACTCTTCAGTTCAGGGGGTTATTTAAATATTGGGCGCCAAATATAACGGAGGAGGGTAGGAAAAAATGTAAAGTGCCCCGGGGTTTGTGCAGCCCTGCCCATTACATGCTGCACATGTATGGGGAGGTGAAAGATTCTCTTTAAACACAGACGTACACGCCACCAATGCTTTTGCCAAGTATGAATGACAATGGTTTCTGATGAAGCTTCCCAGTGATCTCCTATGCATTCTAGTTTTACAAAAAATGTTATTGAGTAAACAATGTGAACCTAACCCTCCCTGTGAAAAACCTATATTCACACGACAGTGAAGAAAAACAGCCGTTAAAAACCGATCAACTGTGTCTCTCCGAATTTTCATCCATTTCCTGTCCGTCTTGACCGTTTTTAACGGCCTTTTGTCATCTGGTTTTCATGACTGTTTAAAAAAAATAAAGCCTGATGAATTTCATTCGTCAGGGTTTTTGGGTCCGAACACCCTAAAAACACCACAATGCCCACTGTAGATAGTGCCAGTGCACACATAGACAGCACCACACACAACCAACACCCCCCCCCCCCAACCGATAGCACCACACACAACCCCCACTAATCAATAGCACCGCACCTCCCCCAGAGTAGCTAGCATCACACACCCCACCTTGTAGATAGCGCCATTGGTGTCCTGTAGGAGCAGAATCCAAGGTCAGATCCTTGCGACGCTGTGGCCGGGGATTCACACATTACAAAGCCCCTGTTAGAGTATGTTCACACACACACACACACACACACACACTATTTACGGACGTAATTCGGGCGTTTTAGCCCTGAATTACGTCCGAAAATGCGCCTCAATAGCGTCGGCAAACATCTGCCCATTCATTTGACTGGGTCTTACGATGTTCTGTTCAGACGGTCATTTTTTTACACCCCGCTGTCAAAAGGCGGGGCGTAAAAAAGACGCCCGCGTCAAAGTACCGGTCACTTCTTGGGACGTAATTGGAGCCGTTATTCATTGACTCTAATGAAAAGCAGCTCCAGTTACGTCCGTATTGGACGCAGCGTTCAAGCGCCTGCACATGCCGTTACGGCTGAAATGACGGGGCTGTTTTCTCCTGAAAACAGCCCCATAATTTTGGCCGTTACGGACGCTGTAGTGTGAACATACCCTTACTATCCATATATGGACAGTCACGTCAAGAGCTCCTCAAAGACATGAGTCCCCGGCCCGAGAGCCTACAATGCTCTGGACAGGGACTCCATAGCTGAAAGCACGGTCATCACTATCCATGCATGAACAGTGATGTCAGGGGCTTCCCTGGATTGCATCGCTGTGCCCGGGGAGTCCCCTTGTGAAGGCCAGGATCAGTTTTTAACCGCCGTCACTAGGATTAATTTCTGAAAAATGGCCGCTAAAAACCTGATTTGTTGACTTCTATAAATGGACATCCGGCTGTCAAAACCGCCAAAAATAGAACACATTCTGCTTTTTTGACACCCAGGATTCACAGGACATTAAAAAAAAAAAAACTGTCGTGTGAATACACCCATAGAACTTCATTGTTCTAAAAACAGCCACGTGACGGCCGTTTTTCACTATCATGTGGAACCTGAAAAAAAAATAACTGTGAAAAACTGGTCCCCACTGCTCTTATAAAACCACGGAACTTCAGAGACATGCCATATCGGTTTACTCATGATGCTGGCTACCACCCTCATGCCGTACACTATAAAGGGAAGCCAGCGGGCAGCACACTGGTCACCAACCTGTAGGACACTGCAGAGGAGTAGTCAGACGTCACGCCGTCACATGCCCTCTCACTGAACTCTCCTGACTACTCTCAGGTCGTGCCGTGCGACACCGGAAGTCAGGGAACCAGCGCAAACTCCGATCATTTAATTCAATAACCATACAGCGACATCTTGTGGCTGGAGTATGAACAGCAGCCCACGCTTGAGGCATTTGGTGTATAAAAGTATAAAGAAAATTACAGATACTAACGTTTCAAATAGCTGAATGTGGAACTTTTATTTCATACAGATTTTTCATAGGTAATGTTCCCTTGGCAGACTAAAAAGCTTTTAAACCTATTTTTTTAAATTAATGCTCACCACTTAAAGGGGTATTATGGTTCAGCCAACAAACATTATTTTGTATAATGAAAAGTTAAACAATTTTCCAATATACATTCTGTATTAATTTTTCATCGTTTTTAAGATCTCTGCTTGCTGTCATTCAATAGGAACTTTGTTTACTTCCAGGGGATAAAATGTGTCCTGGTCATGTGATGGACGTACAGGTCGACACAAGACACCGCTCTGATACACATACTATAAGGGTATGTTGACACAGGAAAATGTTCTGCTGCGTGTGAATGAGATTTGTTAAAACCCCTTTCACCCTGCTGCTACTATAATATGCTGCAGATTTTCCGCCCGCAAATCTGGACCAGAAAAATCTGCAGGGATAGAGTTTTATTCACTGGAAGTAAACAATGAAGCTTCCTATTAAATGAAAGCATGCAGAGATCTTGAAAGCGGTGAGAAATTAATACAGAAAGTATAATGAAATATTGTATAACTTTTCCATATAAAAAGAATAACAAAGATTTGCTTAAACCAGAACACCCATTTAGCCCCATGCCGGCATTTGTCGTAACTGTACGTCATAGTCGGCAAAAACTTCCCGCAATTTGCCGTACTTGTAATGCTGTCCATGGTATTAGTGCTTGACAGAAGGAGGGGCCTCCCTCTGTACCCCAACGACCCCCGCAACACGATCGTGGGTGCACTAAGGAAGCCCAGTGGCACATGCAGGGGGAATTTTCCAATTGTCTGAGGCCTACCTGTGACCAGGGCTGAGAGGCCGTCACATAGAATTGGACTCAATTGCTTCCGCGTACTTGGGATGCGGATACAATTGACAGTGCTAGCAAGGCGAGGGAACCATCAGTACCCTTCCCCTCTATTCTGCTCTTTTTTATGATGCAGGCTATCTACATCTGTGGCATTATCTACAGGGGCAGTGTGGCACTAAAGGGGGCAGTTTGTGGCAGTATGGCAATATCTACGTGGACAGTGTGTGGCACAATCTACATGGACAATGTGTGGTATTATCTACAGAGGGCAGTGTGTGGCACTATCTACAGAGCTCACTTTGTGGCACTATTTACATGGGCACTACGGCATTATCTACAGGGGGCAGTTTGTGGCACCATCTACATGGGGCACTATGACACTATCTACTGTGAGCACTGTGACACTATCTACAGGGGCAGTGTGTGGCACTATCTACATGGGCACTGTGGCACTATCTGCAGGGGGCAGTGTGTGGTACTATCTAAAGGGGGCATTGTCTACATTGGAACTGTGGCATAATCTACAGGGGCAGTTTGTGGCACCATCTACAGGGGACACTGGCACTATCTACAGGGGCACTGTTTATCTACAGGGTGCAGTGTGTGGCACTATATACAGGGGGTACTATCTATAGGGGCACTATCCATGCTGGTTTTTATGCTACGGGTAGTAGTCAGCACATATCCACTAGCCTAGCCCTTAATATTAGAGCTTATAATACAAAGGGCTAGGCTGGTGGATACATGTACACCAATACTTATAGCGTAAAAACCAGAGGGTAGTCTGAGCATGGAGAAAATAACTGTAAGGTTTAAAAAGTATGCATTTGGAAACCTCCGTTAAAAATCCTGTGTTTGCCCCTGAAGCCTAAGGGCATGTTTAGACAGCTTATTTTCAGCCGTTTTTCGGGGTGTAAACGCCTCAAAAATGGCTGCAATAACAGAAGCTGAACGCCTCCAAACATCTGCCCATTGTTTTCACTTGGAAAAGCCGTTTTGGACCGACGAGTCGTTCTTTTACGCGGCCGCTTGAAAAAAAACGGGGCGTAAAAAGACGCCCAGTAAAAAGAAGTGCATGTCACTTCTTGAGCCGTTTTTTATTGTGTCAATAGAAAAACAGCTCCAAAAACGGCCGTAAAAAACATTTGTGGTTTCAAAAATGGCTGAAAATCTGAGGCTGTTTTTCTTTGAAAACAGCTCCGTATTTTACAGCCGTTTTTCGTTTTGCATGTGAACATAGCCTTAATTTGAAGCTTTTTTCTAAGCTTCTTTTGAGGTGTTTTTTGTGGCGTTTTTCACAGGGTTCAATGGAAAATCAGCTCCAAAAAACGCCTCAAGAATTGACATGGAACTTCTATTTATGGAGCGTCTTTTTACGCGCCGTTTTTAAAAACAGCGGCGTAAAGACTCATTGTATGAACTAAATGCCGCTTTTTTCTCATTGATTTCAATAGGCAGATGTTTGTAGGCGTTTTCGGGGGTTTCCCTTAGGGTATGTTCACACGCTAAACAAAAATCGCCTGTAAAATACGGAGCTGTTCTCTAGGGAAAACCGCCTCTGATTTTTTGATGTTTTTTTACGCTTCAAACGTTTTTTTAGGTGTTTTTTTGCAGCCGTTTTTGGAGCTGTTTTTCTATTGACCCAATGAAAAACAGCTCCAAAAACAGCTCAAGAAGTGACATGCACTTCTTTTTACGGGGCGTTTTTTACACGCCTTTTTTCCATCGGCTGCGTAAAAAAACGCCCTGTCGGAACAAAACACAGTTTCTCCCATTTAAATATGGGCAGATGTTTGGAGGCGTTGAGCTGTTTTCCAGGGCATTTACGCCCTGAAAAATGGCTGAAAATAAGCCGTGTGAACATACCCACACAATGACCACCTGATCTGCTATATACAGAAGACTAATATGCTGCCTGTCGGTTTAAATACTGACGGGTATAATACATTGCACTACGTAAGTAGTGCAGTGTATTATACCAGCGATCAGACAGTTGGCACTTCAAGCCACCTAGTGGGACTAAAAACAAAAGTAAAAAAAAAAATGTTTTAGGCCTATTTTGCTTTAGTATTTGGAAGCCAAAACCAGGATTGAGTCCCAAACATGGAAGAGGTACAAATCTTTTCATGAGGGTATGTTCACACACTGGACTAAAAACGTCTGAAAATACGGAGTTGTTTTCAAGGGAAAACCGCTCCTGATTTTCAGACGTTTTTTAAGCCCCATCAGAACAGAACGCTGTTTTTTCCATTGCAATCAATGGGCAGATGTTTGCAGGCGTTCTGCTTCCGATTTTTGGGCCGTTTACATTTACGTTTGAGGGTATGTTCACACAGCCTATTTTCAGACCTAATTCGTGCGTTTTACGCCTCGAATTACGCCTGAAAAAACGCCACTAATACGCCTACAAACAACTGCCCATTGCTTTCAATGGGAATTACGATGTTCTGTTCCCACGAGCCATTATTTTACGCGTCACTGTCAAAATACGGTGCGTAAAATTACGGCTCATCAAAAGAAGTGCAGGACACTTCTTGGGACTTTTTTGGAAGCGTTTTTCAGTGACTCCATTGAAAAACAGCCCCAAAAACGGGCGTAAAAGATGCTGCGAAAAACGCGAGTTGCTACAAAAAAACGTACGAAAATCAGGAGCTGTTTTCGCTTCAAAACAGCTCCGTATTTTCAGATGTTTTTGGTCACTGCGTGTGAACATACCCTTATAGGTATTCCCTGTTTATGTTCCACTACTGGTTTTGGCTTCCAAATACTGAAGCAAAATACTAACCAGAATACTGACGTGTGAAAGAGGCCTTAAAAAAATCAAAAAACAAATTTCAAGTAATAAAAATAAAACCCCCCCAAAACATAAATAAACTATACATAATTGGTATTGCCGCATCCGTAACGGCCTGAACTAAAAAAATATCACATTACTTATCTTGCGCAGTGAACACCGTAAAAATACAATAAAAGTCAAAGCCAAAATATCTTGTTTTTGGTCATCTCGCCTCCAAAAAATAGAATAAAAAGTGATCAAAAAGTTGCAAGTGCCCGAAAATGGCACCAATGAAAACCCCAGCTCGTCCCGCAAAAAAAAAAGCCCTTACACAGCTCCATGGCTCTCAGAATATGACGACACGAAAACCTTTTTTTTTAATTTAAAAAAATATATATACTGTGTAGATTTGATAAAAAACATAATCGAACTGACCTGCAGAATAAAGTTAAGGTATCATTTAGGACCGGGGTCTCAAGCACGCAGCCCGCGGGCCGCATGCGGCCCCTGGAGCTGTCATCTGCGGCCCGCGGGACACAGAGCCGCTAGTATTTGGACACACGATGTCTGGGGCTTCCCCAGAGCCGGAGTCCCGTGCAGAGCGCTAGTACAGGCTCTGCTCCGGGACTCTGTGGAATTCCCTGACATCGCTGCCCATATATGGACAGTGTGTCAGGGTCTTCCCCAGAGCGGAGTCCCGGGCAGAGCGCTAGTATCGGCTCTGCTCCGGGACTCTGTGGAATTCCCTGACATCGCTGCCCATATATGGACAGTGTGTCAGGGTCTTCCCCAGAGCGGAGTCCCGGGCAGAGCGCTAGTACAGGCTCAGCTCCGGGACTCTGTGGAATTCCCTGACATCGCTGCCCATATATGGACAGTGTGTCAGGGTCTTCCCCAGAGCGGAGTCCCGGGCAGAGCGCTAGTATCGGCTCTGCTCCGGGACTCTGTGGAATTCCTTGACATCGCTGCCCATATATGGACAGTGTGTCAGGGTCTTCCCCAGAGCGGAGTCCCGGGCAGAGCGCTAGTGTCGGCTCTGCTCCGGGACTCTGTGGAATTCCCTGACATCGCTGTCCATGTTTGGACACACGATGTCTGGGGCTTCCCCAGAGCCGGAGTCCCGTGCAGAGCGCTAGTATAGGCTCTGCTCCGGGACTCTGTGGAATTCCCTGACATCGCTGCCCATATATGGACAGTGTGTCAGAGTCTTCCCCAGAGCGGAGTCCCGGGCAGATCGCTAGTACAGGCTCTGCTCCGGGACTCTGTGGAATTCCCTGACATCGCTGTCCATATATGGACAGTGTGTCAGGGTCTTCCCCAGAGCGGAGTCCCAGGCAGAGTGCTAGTATAGGCTCTGCTCTGGGGAAGCCTCTGACATCGCTGTCCATACATCGACAATGATGTCAGGGGCTTCCCCAGAGCAGGAGTCCCAGTGATGTCAGGAGCACAGCTGGAGTCCCAGGAAGAGCCTAGTAGCGCTCTGCCCGGGACTCCAGCTCTGGGGTTGCCCCTGACATCTCTGTCCATATATGGACAGTGATGTCAGGAGCAGAGCTGGAATCCCAGGCTGCACTCACAACTCTACTATTATATCATGTACTTTACTCCAGTCACATCCAGAGCTGCAGTCACCACTCTACTGTAACATGTTATACTCCAGTCACATCCAGAGCGGCACTCACAACTCTACTGTAACATCATGTACTATACTCCAGAGACATCCACAGCTACACTCACAACTCTACTATTATATAATGTACTTTACTCCAGTCACATCTAGAGCTGCAGTCACCACTCAACTGTGACATGTTATACTCCAGTCACACCCAGAGCTGCACTCACAACTCTACTGTAACATCATGTACTATACTCCAGAGACATCCACAGCTACACTCACAACTCTACTATTATATAATGTACTTTACTCCAGTCACATCTAGAGCTGCAGTCACCACTCAACTGTGACATGTTATACTCCAGTCACATCCACAGCTACACTCACAACTCTACTGCAAGATCAGTAGATGCAGATGCAAACATCTTGTCTTATACTCCAAACAAATCCAGAGCTCCAGTCACAACTCTACTATTATATAATGTGCTATACTCCAGTCACATCCAGAGCTGCAGTCACAACTCTACTGTAACATCATGTCTTATACTCCAGCCACATCCAGAGCTGCAGTCATAACTCTACTGTAACATCATGTCCTATACTCCAGTCACATCCAGTGCTGCAGTCACAACTGTACTGTAACATCAGGTCCCATACTCCAAACAAATCCAGAGCTGCAGTCACAAATCTACTGTAGTTCGAGTGCTAGAAGCGGCTCTGCTCTGGGACTCCAGCTCTGGGCAAGACCCTGACATCACTGTGGTAGCATTTGCGGAGGGCACTGTGGCCTTATCTAGGGGTGTGTTGCATTATCTACAGAGGGCACTGTGGCAGCATCTACAGAGGGCACTGTGGCAGCATCCACCAAGGGAACTGTGGCAGCATCCACCGAGGGCACAGCGGCAGCATCCACCGGAGGCAGAGCGGCAGCATCCACCGAGGGCACTGCGGCAGCATCCACCGAGGGCACTGCGGCAGCATCCACCGAGGGCATTGCGGTAGCATCCACCGAGGGCACTGTGGCATTATCTAAAAAGGGGCTGCCCAATCTTGGCATGTGTGTCTGCCCAATCTTGACGTGTGTCTGCCAAACGCTGCTAACTGAGCCTCCGGACTGCATTTAGCGACACTTAAACTGGAAAGCTGGATTGTTGAAATAAGCACGTGGAGAAATATCTCAAATTTTAAACCTAGCGGTATTATTATTATACTAATGTAGTATTATTATTATAGTAATATAGTGTTATTCTAGTTCAAATAACTGATTAATAATAATTTAGTATTGTATCAAATTTGAAAGTAATGCGGCCCGTCAACTTCCCATTTTTTCTATATGCGGCCCGCTTACCCGGCCGAGTTTGAGACCCCTGATTTAGGGTATGTTCACACGGCCTATTTTCGGACGCTTTTTGGGCCGTAAACGCCCGAAAAACGGCTGAAAAATTGGAAACAGAACGCCTCCAAACATCTGCCCATTGATTTCAATGGGAAAAACGTCGTTCTGTTCCGACGGGCCGTTTTCTTACGCGGCCGTTTTGAAAAATGGCCACGTAAAAAAACGGGCGCGGAAAAAAAGTGCAGGTCACTTCTTGGGATGTTTTTGGAGCCGTTTTTCATTTACTCTATTGAAAACAGCTCCAAAAACAACCGTAAAAAACGCTGCGAAAAACGCGAGTGGCTTAAAAAGCGTCTGAAAATCAGGAGCTGTTTTCCCTTGAAAACAGCCCCGTATTTTCAGACGTTTTTTGCTAAGCGTGTGAACATACCCTTAGGGTATGTGCACACGTAGTGTTTTCCGGCGTATTTCGGGGCGTTTACGATTTTTGTTTAGCGTGTGAACATACCCTAAGGGAAACCCCCGAAAACGCCTACAAACATCTGCCTATTGATTTCAATGGGAAATACGGCGTTCTGTTCCAACGGGACGTTTTTTTACGCCTCGTTTTCCAAAAACTGCACGCAGCGAAAATTCGAGTGGCTTAAAAAACGTCTGAAAATCAGGATGTGTTTTCCCTTAAAACCAGCTCCGTATTTTCAGACATTTTTGATTTTGTGTGTGCACATACCCTTAGGGTATGTGCACACACAAAATAAAAAACGTCTCAAAATACGGAGCTGTTTTCAAGGGGAAACAGCTCCTGATTTTCAGATGTTTTTTAATCGGTCACGTTTTTCGTGGGGTTTTTAACGGCCGTTTTTGGAGTCTATGAAAAACGGCTCCAAAAACTTCTCAAGAAGTGACATGTACTTCTTTTTTGCGGCCATTTTTTTACGCGGACGTTTTTCAAAATGGCCGCGGAAAAAAAACGGCCCATCGGAACAGAACGCCGTTTTTCCCATTGAAATCAATGGGCAGATGTTTGGAGGCGTTCTGCTGCCGATTTTTTCAGCCATTTTTCGGGTGTTTACGGCCCCTAAAAGCGGCCGGAAATAGTCCGTGTGAACATACCCTTATACCGCACAGTGAATGCCATATTAAAAACATCTCCAAAGCCGTGAAAACTCTGCAACACAACATTTCAAACCTGTCCCCCTCCACTATAGTATGCCTAAAAAACCACGGCTGTCACCCTTGGGACTGCACCTTGCGTCAGTCCGCAGTGGGACATTCATAAAATGGCCTGAGGTGGAGATTCGCTTGTAAAGGCTTGTTCACACGTTGCGGAATTGCTGTGTTTTTTTAGTCCGTATTTGCGGACGTAAAAAACTCAGCAGAATACAGTAGCAGCAGAGTGGATGAGATTGAACAAATGTCATCCACGCACTGCATATATACTGAGCGGAAAAACGCTCAGAAATTGACCTGCGGTGCAGAATTTTATTCCGCAGCATGTAAATTGTTTTTGCATAATCGCTGAATATTTGCTGTGGTTTTCCCCATCTAATTCAATTTGGTGGTAAAATTCACAACAAACAGCAGTTGTCGCATTTTTTTGCGGCAGGGGTTCGCAGTGATTCCGCCGCAAAAAAAGCGCAATTCTGAATAAAAAACCCCCCACTATTCTTACCTAGGAGTTTGTGTTTCTTCCTTCAACCCGGCCTCCTAGGATGACGCTTCATCTCGTGTGACCGCCGCTGCAGCCAATCGCAGACTGTAGTGAAAGGTCACATGGATGAAACGTCATCCCAGGAAGCCAGCCTGGATGACGTCAGCGGGCAGACCTCCTGGGAAGACGCTTCATCCCATGTGACCGCTGCTGGAGCCAATCAGAGGCTGCAGCGGTCTCCTGGGATGAAACATCATCCCAGGAGGCCGGCCTGCTAGCAGGCAGGTTAATGCAGCAGTTTTCTGCAGCGGACATTTTGGTGGAAAACTGCACCACAGTTTGGTGCGCTTTTTCGCCTGTAATTCCCTGCGGCACACAGGGCAGATACGCTGCGTGCTTTTAGGCAGCGTATCTGCCCCGTGTGAACACAGCCTTACTCCCCTTGAGGCTGGGTTCACACGACCACATTAACGTCCGTAATGGACGGACGTATTTCGGCCGGAAGTCCCTGACCGAACTCAGTGCATGGAGCCGGGCTCCTAGCATCATAGATTTGTACGATGCTAGGAGTCCCTGCCTCTTCAGGACAACTGTCCCGTACTGTAATCATGTTTTCAGTACGGGACAGTTGTCCTGCAGAGAGGCAGGGACTCCTAGCATCGTACATAACTATGATGCTAGGAGCCCGGCTCCCTGCACTGAGTTCGGTCCGGGACTTCCGGCCGAAATAGGTCCGTCCAGTTGGACTGAAACGTCGCATGGGTGAATAAATAGCTCTTGCTCTTTTTGGAAGTGCTGCCTCTGTCCATTCTTTGTCTGCTTGATATCCAGGACCGCGGACCAGGTCTATTTGAGGCGTGCACCCACTTGCAGTCCAGTGCTGTGGAATCTTTTTGTTTTGTGGTATTGTGGTCCCATCCACGTGGCACGGACAGCCCTAGCCTTTGAGCACAAGTAAGCTTCATTATGGCTACATCACCTGCAGTTTTCATGTATACAGACGACGACATTGAGCGGATCATGCATGGCATTTCTGGAGATGCATCTTTTCTCAGCGTTCCATCTGTTGACCACGTCAAAAGGAAATGGGAGATGGAATCCAAGCGAGCCATCACCGTATATTTACACCTAGTCACCTTGGGGGAATACTTCAAGGTGGACCGTATCCCACGTGGTATGAGATCAAGTCTAACGCCTAACTTGTTTCCAAACAACTCCGAATTCTGTCAACGCTTCTGTCAAATTTCAAACAGGTACGCTCGTGACATCATTCTGTTGAATGTGGAATTCCTACAGGTTGAATTGCAGAGTGTGAACGCTCGCATACAGGATCTTGAGGGATCACTTATGGCTTTGTTACCTGTTGATGAGTTACAGAAATACAAGGAAAGTGCCAAGGAGTCTTTTGATAAATTTAGGATACTGCTGGAGAATACCAAACGTCAAAAATGGGTACGTGATGTAGAGGATTACATGGCTGGCCGCATTTACAATTGGCAAAAAGAACCCCATATTGTAAAAGGAGTTGCACATGGCAAGGGTGCAGTGAACAACAGGAGACGTCTGCAATCTACAGTGAATGTGCCCACAGATCTCTCTGATCCCGCTTTTTTAGGGGGGACTTTCGAAGGCGGTTTAAACCCAAGACCGGAGAGAACCAGACGACATTGGCAAGCAACACGAAGCAAAGAGAGGAAAAACAACTAGAGCAATTGGCGGTAAATATATCCTCACGTCCTTTATCCGACACTCAATTGAAATTACTGAATAAGGGACTTTCATTCTGTCCGGCCTCTAAAGTCGACTGGTTCCAACTAGAATTAGACCTACATTCCTTTTTTCGCAGGATAAAATTAAAAAAGTTTTTTTGCGATCACACTGTGGGTCAAGATAATAGAGGGTCCTGTGAATTTGCTCTTAGCCAAGTAGGTCTATTCAAAAAATCAGGGTGGCAGCCGCATATTAGTGATCCGATTATAGAGGCTTTTATTAGCATTGTCAAAGAAAAAGTATGTCGGTTAAGAGAAGAAATTGGGGATACATCTCTATTACATCCCAATTTGACTAGTGGGGAGTTGGTTGCCCTAAAAGAATTAGCTGGTGATGCATCCCTGACGATCAAGCCAGCCGACAAAGGGGGAGCCTTGGTCGTCATGGATACATCGCTATATCTTGAGGAAATTAGTAGTCAAGTCAACGATACTAATGTTTATGCCAAAGTGTCTGGGGATCCCAAGTTTAGAATCCAGCGCAAGATTACTTGTATTCTTCAGAATGCGTTAGCTGGGGGTATCATTGATAAAGATTTGTTTGATTTTCTTGTTGTCACACATCCAGTTACCCCTGTGATATACTGCCTCCCCAAGATACATAAATGTTTACATAGACCGCCGGGACGCCCTATTGTGTCTGGGAGGGACTCCATTTTTAATCCTATAGCAGTATTTCTTGATAAAACACTGAGAGATTTTGCCATTTCTGCAACATCTTATATTCAAGACACCACAGATTTTCTGGTCAAATTAACACAAGTAACTTTGACTGGAGACATCATTTTAGCGTCTTTTGACGTTTGCAGTCTCTACACGTCCATCAATCACGATAGAGGACTTAATGTAGTGAGGGAAGCCTTGGACACGTCTGAATACTCTGAAGCTGGTACATTATTCCTCATGGATCTGTTGGAATTAATACTTACAGAGAATTATTTTCTGTTCGTTGATTCCTTCTACATTCAAAAAAGAGGAACAGCCATGGGCTCGAATGTGGCTCCCACTTACGCCAACATGTTCATGGCGGCCCTTGAAGAGCGTCACGTCTATGTGTCCCACCACTTCAGGCATGTACTGAGGTGGTGGCGATACATAGATGATGTGTTTGTTATTTGGACCGGCATTGGGTCACAGCTAGAGGAATTTTTTGAGTTCCTCAAGTCTATTGATGAGGAGATTAAATTCACAATGGAGTTCTCTACCACACATTTGAATTTTTTGGATACTATGGTATATAGTTTTGATGATAAACTAGTCACTGATCTATATCATAAAACCACAGATCGCAACAGTTTGTTACGATTTGATAGTCAGCACCCCCGACGGATGATAGAATCTTTACCTTTCAGTCAGATGTTGAGGGTCAAACGTATTGTGACAGAACCCCAACATCTTACATCACGTTTGGATGACATGGGTGAGAAATTCGCCCAACGTAAATATCCCCGAACACTCCTACGCAAACAGAGAGATAGGGTTGAATCTGTCACTAGGGATCAGTTATTGACATCACAAAGTAAAAATACACCAAACAGAGTAGCATTTGTCTCAACTTTTTGTGACATTAGCTATAGGATCTCCAATATTATACGTAAGGAATGGCATATCCTCAGTAATTTATCGGGTGAGGTTCCCGAATTTAGCAATCCCCCTATGATGGCTTTTAGGCGTCAAAAAAATCTTAGGGATCAACTGGTACACGCGGATGTGGGGTCTTCGCAATTGAGTCGCCAATTAACTTTGGCCCCCAAAAAATTGGGATGCTTCCCATGTTTGAATTGCGTGAATTGCAACATCATGGTGAAGGGCAATATATTTAGACACCCGACGAATGGGAAAACATTCCATATTAAACAATTTTTAACTTGTGCATCAACATTCGTTGTATATGTACTACAGTGTCCATGTAAGTTGCTATACGTGGGTGAAACCACACAGGAATGCCGCTTTTGTATTAATAAGCATAGATCCACTATTAAAACCAACAAACTGGATCTTCCAGTCCCAGCACACTTTTCTTCAGCGGGACACAGGGTCAGCGATCTGAGATTTTGGATCGTTGACCATGTGCCCCTACATAGGAGGGGCGGCAATAGAATTGCTAAATTAAAACGTAAAGAACTGGAGTGGATTCATAGATTAGATTGTTTACATCCAAGGGGGTTGAATGTTGATTTTAAAGTTGGGGTGGTTCTCAACTAAATGGGTACAGTGATTGTGTTTTCTCTCTGTTGTGCCATGCATGGTCTTTCACTGTCGTCTACTACTATATATGTATCTGTGAACACATTCAATATGACGACATTGTCATTGCAATATAAAATAATAAATTTTGTTTTTATTAATATATCCATAAATTTTCTAAATTTTTGTCATTTTTTTCAGATTCCGACATTGGGCTGGATTCTTTCCTCTGGGTTTTGGAGTCCTTATAGAACTGTTTTCATCACCTATATGCGGCCATTTACATCTGGTCAACTTGGTCCGTTTTTTGTTTCAACAAAGGGGGCAGTATAATATGACATTTTTTGACATCTTTCCAGGGATAGCTACTACGGTAGTGGGCTTATAGTATATTTAGGGGAGTATCTACATGTGTACACACATTGTGACATTATTACATTGTTTATTTCATATTTTGAGGAGTTATGCCTCTAATACTTATACATTTAGATGGATACATATTTATTGCATATATATAATAACATAATACAGTATAAGCACTTATTTTATACAATGTGTGTTGCTGCTGATTAACTCCCCTATTCTAACATGTTCGGACTATTTATCCGGATGTATACCTATTAAATATATGTAACTAACAATATATGGCCATATTATTAATCCCATACTAAATGTTTATTGCTGATAAAATCCTCTGTTTGAAACATTTTCGGACCTGTTGTTCCATTCTAGTTACGTTCCTGGACGTGATATGTTCTTCCAGGTTGTAAAATGGCCGCCGCGTACTGGAATTCATACTGCGCATGCGCGAAATTAAGATAGCAAATTCTGGCCAAGATGGCTGCCGTGCTATCAAATGCGCATGCGCGGGAATAGCCACCCGCGATCTCGCGGGATCTCGCTATGCATTGTAAGCAGTAATGATAGTCTCATTACACAGGTGTGCAATACATTTGTACACATACTGGACAGCTGAGACCTAGAGGAACGAGCCCTTGTTTCGGTTTTCTGCTATTGACAACTTTGAATGTTTTTATTATATACATCTGGGTGAGTCATTATGTCATTAACACTTTAATGTACCTAGGACTGTCTTTTTTCTGTACCAGTCCCTTATTTATCACTTTGTATATTCACATGTACACTGGCATTCATATTTATCTTTAATATTGTATTTTGTTTTTGTATCATCAATTTTATATTGGATTTTGTCTTAATCACTGTTTAATTTCAATTGGGCTTTGCAAGCCTTTATATACTTATGATTTGATGTGTGTTTTTATGCTTGAAAAAAGTCCAGTTGGACTGAAACGTCGCATGGGTGAATAAATAGCTCTTGCTCTTTTTGGAAGTGCTGCCTCTGTCCATTCTTTGTCTGCTTGATTGACATAGAGTCGCTCATGTCCCTTTTTATAAAAGATAACCAGCACTAGCTGAGTTATCAAGTTTAAAAAAAAGGTAGTTAGGGAATAAATTTTTTTTAACAGCAAATGATTTTGTCTTTCGTTTCATCGTAGAATGCGTAAAACATTTTTGGGACTCAACTTGGGAATAACCCTTTAAATTCTCCGAGTATTTTGGGGCTGATTTTGACGCGATAACCATGTCGAAATCAGCGACAAAAAACACATGAAATCACCCCCAATTGATTTCAATGGGATGCAGAGGCGTTTTTTTCCTGGGCAGCTTTTGGCTACTCGCCGAAAAAAAAAGCAGCATTTCCTTTCTTGCCACGAATCAATGGGAGGCAGAAAACACCTACGACGTTCTAATAACGCAGAAAATATGTGCAGGCAGGTCAAAAACTGCCTCAATATGAAGGAATTCGGAGGCAGATTTTTTCTGCCTGCAAAAAACTCAGTGTGAACTGGGCCTTAAGTGGACATTGTCTAATGTGTCTTTAGAAAGCCAATATTTGGAGTTCCTATACACAATTTAACATCACTCTGTTAATAATGTACGTCAGAGATTGCACCATATGGAGATGCATTCCATCAGGTATATGCCTATATCAGAATTAGAAATAATTACTGTGAAAGAGTAACTAAAAGGTGCAGGTCACTTCTTGTGATGTTTTTGGAGCCGTTTTTCATTGACTATTGAAAAAGCTCCAAAAACGGCCGTAAAAAACGCTGCGAAAAACGCGAGTGGCTTAAAAAACGTCTGAAAATCAGGAGCTGTTTTCCCTTGAAAACAGCCCCGTATTTTCAGAAGTTTTTTGCTAAGCGTGTGAACATACCCTTAGGGTATGTGCACACGTAGTGTTTTCCGGCGTATTTCGGGGCGTTTACGATTTTTGTTTAGCGTGTGAACATACCCTAAGGGAAACCCCCGAAAACGCCTACAAACATCTGCCTATTGATTTCAATGGGAAATACGGCGTTCTGTTCCAACGGGACGTTTTTTTACGCCTCGTTTTCCAAAAACTGCACGTAAAAAGATGCCCGCAAAAAAGCAGTGCATGTCACTTCCTGGGACGTTTTTGGAGCCGTTTTTCATTTAGGGTATGTTTACACTACTTATTTTCGTCCGTTTTTCGGGCCTTAAATGGCTGAAAAATCGGGAACAGAACGCCTCCAAACATCTGCCTACTGATTTCAATGGGAAAAACGGCGTACTGTTCCAACAGGCCGTTTTTTTACGCAGCTGTTTTGAAAAATGGCCTCGTAAAAAAACGGCCGTGAGAAAGAAGTGCATGTCACTTCTTGAGACGTTTTTGGAGCCATTTTTCATTGACTCTATAGAAAAACAGCTCCAAAAACGGCCGTAAAAAACGCAGCGAAAATTCGAGTGGCTTAAAAAACTTCTGAAAATCAGGATGTGTTTTCCCTTAACCCCTTAATGACCGGGCCTGTTTGGACCTTAATGACCAAGCCAGATTTGTTAAATCTGGTATGTCTGACTTTATCAGAGAATAACTCTGCGAAAGTTTTGAATATCCAAGTAATTCTCACATTGTTTTTTCGTTACATGTTGTACTTTATTTTAGTGGTAAAAGTAGACTGATACGATTTGCGGAAATTAATTAAAAAATTGAAAAATTGAAGAAATTTTGTAAAAATTATAATTTTTCCCTATTTTGAACGGCAATATTTCACATATGTACATACATACTGTACAATTTTTTTTATTAAATATATATTTCCATCTCTTTACTCTATTTTGGCAGCACTTTTGAAAAAAAAAATTTTTTTTGGAGCAATTTAGAAGACTTACAAATTTAGTAATAATTTTATACATTTTGAAGTACATTTGGTTTTCCTGCACCAAGCCAGGTTTTCAGAGGCTCATAGGTGTCAGAATGGTGGAAACCCCCACAAGTGACCCCATTTTGCAAACTACACCCCTTAAGGTATTTATTAAGGGGTGTTGTAAGTATTTTGACTGCACAGTTTTTTTTGTAAGAATTCATGCAAAGCAGGCGTAAAAAAATATAATCTCACTTTTTTCATAAAAGTATCACTTTGAAGACCGATTTCTTTGTAAAGCGACCATGAAAATGAAGAAACACACCCCAAAATCTATCACCCTGTTTCTCCTGTTTTCAAAAATGGCCACATTGTGACCCTAATGCATTGCCTGGACACACGGCAGGGCCCGAAAGGAAGGGAGCAACCGGAGGCATTCAGGTCTCATATTTTGCTTGAAAATGTTTTAGGCCCCACTGTACATTTGGAGAGGTTTTGAACTACCAGAACGATAGAAACTCCCCATAAACGACCCCATTTAGAAAACTAGACCCCTTAAGGTATTTATTAAGGGGTGTTGTAAGTATTTTGACCCCACAGTTTTTTGCTAAATTTAATGCATAGCAGGTGAAATAAAAAAAATAAAACACTTTTTATATAAAAGTATCAATTCGAAGACCGATTTCTGTGTAAAGCGACCATAAGAATGAAGAAACACTGCCCAAAATCTATAACCCTGTATCTCCTGTTTTCAAAAATGCCCCCATTGTGACCCTAATGCATTGCCTGGACACACAGCAGGGCCCGAAAGGAAGGGAGCAGCCGGAGGCTTTCAGGACTCATATTTTGCTTGAAAATGTTTTAGGCCCCACTGTATATTTGGAGAGGTTTTGAACTACCAGAACGATAGAAACTCCCCATAAACGACCCCATTTAGAAAACTAGACCCCTTAAAGAGACTCTGTCACCACATTATAAGTGTCCTATCTCCTACATAAGGAGATGGGCGCTGTAATGTAGGTGACAGTAATGCTTTTTATTTAAAAAACCGATCTTTTTTCACAACGTTAGGAGCGATTTTAGTTTATGCTAATGAGCTTTCTTAATGCCCAAGTGGGCGTACTTTTACTTTCGACCAAGTGGGCGTTGTACAGAGGAGTGCAATAACGCTGACCAATCGGCATCATGCACTCCTCTCCATTCATTTACACTGCACTAGCGATATAGTTATATCACTATGTGCAGCTACATACACTAGCCCTAACATTACTACAGTGTCCTGATAATGAATACACATGACCATCCAGCCTGGACATCATTTGTACTCAGAATCCTGACACTTCTGAATCTTTTCTGTGAGATTCCAGCAACGGATACGAAATCTCGCGAGATTACGAGGTAAACGAGATTTGGTTTCACTTTATTATATTTTATATATAATATAGACACAACACTAACAGAAAAAAATAAAAAAATACGGTAAACCGCAGTTAATAACAGCAACTAAAACTAATTCAGCGGAAAAAAAAAAGAATTACGGAGATAACAAGTAATTACGGGTAATCTGGCGTGATTACGGGTAATCTGGGGTGATTACGGGTAATCGGGTAATTATGAACAATATACGGATAATATCGGAACACTGGCAAGTATGTGGTGTATTTTACAGTATAATACAGCACAAGATTTGTATAGTATTTCTCTCTCTCCTCTCACAGATCAACTACAGTGAGAGGAGGGAGGGAAAGAGCACAAATCCTGTGCTGTATTGTGTAAATATGGGACTATGGTCACTGTGATAGGTATATCACAGTGACCATCTGATCAGGGACCAATTATCAGGGTCCCTGATCAGTTTCTATTTACAGGCAGAATAGCTGCCTTACACTGACAGCGCATGCGTGCGCCATTTTTCTTTTTTTCCCTGCAGTTAGGGGTGGGGGGGCATGGGGGACGGACGGACGGAGGACACGATCGGTAGCAGCAGGGGGCCTAACAAGTAGTTTTTTTATCTCCTCTCACCAAACATACATGGTGAGAGGAGATAAAAACCTCATTTGCATCGGCACATTCATTGTAACAGCGGTCCCCAGTCACTGCTCCAAGCCCTCAGCTACCTCCGGCAGCTGAGAGCAGGGAGCTAAACCTCCCCCGGTGCGCTATTTTATTCAGATGCCGCGACGTAAAAAGTCTATGGCATCGGAATAAAGCCCGTTAGTGACCGACGTAAAAAGACTATGGGCCGGTCACTAACGGGTTAAAACCAGCTCCGTATTTTCAGACGTTTTTGATTTTGTGTGTGCACATACCCTTAGGGTATGTGCACACACATAATAAAAAACGTCTCAAAATACGGAGCTGTTTTCAAGGGGAAACCGCTCCTGATTTTCAGATGTTTTTTAATCAATGTCACGTTTTTCGTGGGGTTTTTAACGGCCGTTTTTGGAGCTGTTTTTCAATAGAGTCTATGAAAAACGGCTCCAAAAACTTCTCAAGAAGTGACATGTACTTCTTTTTGCGGCCATTTTTTTACGCGGACGTTTTTCAAAATGGCCGCGTAAAAAAACGGCTCGTCGGAACAGAACACCGTTTTTCCCATTGAAATCAGCATTTCCTTTCTTGCCACGAAAAAAACTCAGTGTGAACGGGGCCTTAAGTGGACATTGTCTAATGTGTCTTTAGAAAGCCAATATTTGGAGTTCCTATACACAATTTCACATCACTCTGTTAATAATGTACGTCAGAGATTGCACCATATGGAGATGCATTCCATCAGGTATATGCCTATATCAGAATTAGAAATAATTACTGTGAAAGAGTAACTAAAAAGTATTTATTTTTCTTTGCGCTTCTATAGATAACCTACAGTATAGCACGGCAAATTATTGACACAGCGGTAAGCTGACTGACGCTGCCAAGTAAACATGACACGAGCCACATGATTGGTCCTCTCCTGGGCATGTGCAGTACAGAGTGGAGGACGTCGGCCACATGCGCAGTGGGGGATCCATCGGTGTGAAATACAGACTGGGACACCTGAGTCCGTAATTTTTCTATTTAAATGCACCTTGGCACTTTATATTATGTTATTTGTATAAGAATGTACCTGTGGTATAACAAATAGTTAAGTATACACCTTGCGACTGATTAATGAGAGCGGGATTTCACTACCATTGGTGGACACACTGCTGTGTACAACTATTTATAGGTTGGTTTCTTCGCATTGTATTATTCTTGTGTGGGTTGAAACGGTGCAAATTTTTTTTTTTGTCATGCGGCAATAAAAACCCTTTTGTTGTATTTCTACACCTGGTGGAGGTCGTCGGCTTCTTCCAAAGTCTGTTGTTTGGTCCTGAAGGGATGCCTGGACGTTGCATCCCCATTTTAAACCCCTTGAGAGGACAGATCTTATGTTAGGAGTGAGCTGTGGACACCGTGTTTTTTAAGGTCCTTAGTAAAGGCTGGCGAGATATGTTTTTAGTAAATATGTAGAGCGTTCTATGTACTGCTTCCCTTATTTATGGCTAAACATAATTTACAGGTAAGGAGGATCACATTCTTAGCAGCATACAAGGGCATAAGTAACTTTAGAAGTGAAACTGTCCAAACAACCTAAATCTATAGGTTTGTGACCTCCTACATCAGTTATCAGGGGCGAGACGCTGTACCTTTTTATTATATGCAGAGTGGATGGCAAAATTAAATGTAACATTCAGTGACAGGCAGCTGCTGCCAAGGCAAATAACATCATGGGATGCATCAAAGGGGTTCTGGTTGCATATGATGAAGACACCGGAATGCAGATGTACAGTGCAGGATTATAGGGAGGGCAAAAGGGGCAGTTTTCCTGGGGCCTCCACCATCTAGGGGCTTTCACCTCCCAAATCCCTTAAGCACTTTGCAGACACTAAGGCCGGGTTCCCACGTAGAGTAAACTCTGCAGAATTTCCCGCAAACTGAATTCTGTGGGGAAATTCTGCAGCATTTACAGTAGCAGCAAAATGGATGAGACTTTGAAAATCTCATGCCCATGCTGCGGAAAAAAAATGCAGGGAAAACGTTAATAAATTGACCTGCGGTGCGGAGTTGAATTCCGCAGCATATCAATTTGTGCTGCGTTTTCATTGCTTTTTTTGTTGTAGGTTTTCCCCATTGAATTCAATGAGGATGCAAAACCCGCAACAGCAAGCCAAGTGTTGCGACTTTTGCGGTAGAATCGCAGTGATTCCACTGCAAAACTCGCAACTGAGAATACAATAATAATTATACTTACCCAGAACTCCCTGCTTCTTCCTCCAGTCCGGCCTCCTGGGATGACGTTTGTTAGAAGAATTTTCCATACTTAGCAATAATGATTCAAGTTTTCATCTCAATAAGAGTTTTATTCTCACCGGTGAGGAGACTATGTCTGCCTTCATTACATAAGCACAGGTTTATATACACATATCAATGCGTATTGCAAAACAGACCAACTGAAAACCATTTGTGGCTTTCCTGTCACATGAAATGTTACACTTCAGAATGAGATTAGGCCACGGTTGGACTTCCTCTGGAGATTGCAATCTTTATTAAGAAGTCCAACCGCCTCACACACTTAAAGAGACTCTGTCATTTAACTCTTTGTCAACTAAAGCATTTTCTGAGAAACCTGCATGCACATTTAATATCTATTAGGCCTGATTCAGACGAACGTGGCGTTTTTGTGCACGCAAAACGCGCTGCGTTTTGCCTGCGCAAAAGCCACTTGACAGCTCCGTGTGGCATCAGCATATGATGCGCGGCTGCGTGGTTTTCGCGCAGACACGCCACGTGGTGCTTTTCTGTTTACATTCATCCTTTTGACAGCTGTTGCGCGAAACATCCAGTTCGCACGGAAGTGCTTCCGTGCGGCATGCGTGGTTTTCACGCACCCATTGACTTCAATGGGTGCATGATGCACGAAAAACGCTGAGATATTGAACATGTCGCGCTTTTTACGCAGCGGGCAAACACTGCGCAAAAAGCACGGACTGTCTGTACTGCCCCATATACTTCTATTGGTCCATGCGAGCCACGTGAAAACCACGCGGCCTGCACGGACGCAATTCACGTTCGTGTGAATCCGCCCTTACATGAAGTAACAATAAATTTAAAATAAAACTTTTCTAACATTCCCTCCTGTTATAAATTTATCAAGAAATGTTTTGTAAGATATCCAGGACAGGTTCTCTTCTTTTGAATCTCTTTGCACATTGTCCTTGTCACTGAGGTCTCAATTAACCTTTGGATCAATCCTCTTATGCAGAGTATCACACAACATCCACAAACAGTCAATATACTAGCAACAACGGCAATGGTCATGAGTATAGAGGTTACCAGGCCAGTCCATTTTCCAAACTACCCATCAATCCATGAGGTGAAGATGTCATTTATTCCAGAGTTTTCCGCAAGCTCTTCGGACAGGGAATTGAGTCCTTCCAATGCCTTGGTAATACTGCCATCAGGAGCTGCATTATTGGGAATAAAAGTACAACAGAAGATACAAACATTTTGCAAACACCCGCTTTTTCTGCTAGTAACATATCCAGGGCCATTCTATTTTACCATGTCATGAAAGATATAGGTCCCAACTGATCTGCAATGCCCTTATTGCATCTCTGGTATAATTAACAAATCTCTGTTGATTGTGATAAATATAATTAATCCAGTCGACATTATTGTTTATCGTAGACCAGCAGAAAAGTACAGACTCGAAGCCTGATACAATCTGATTTTGGGCCTTAAACTCATTTAGCACCCCTCGGGGTACTCCCATTCCATCTATATATATTCTATGGTAAAAGAAACCTCTAGGGATAGACCGCTTATAGCGATTCAGATAGTGTCCAGGGCGTTTTCTCATTCTCTGAAACTCAGGTGCTAAAAACAAGTGGATTGGCGTCAGAAGCTGAACCAGATTACAGCTTCCCTGCCACCTGGCCTTCCTGTCTCCACATAGCGATCAGAGATCAGTCCTTGCCCTTGTCTGGTTGGTAAACCAATTAGAGGAGTAATTACCATTATCAGTCACAAAACTCTTCAGTGAGGTTCCCTACTTTCTTATCTTTCCCATTCCTCAGAAAGCAGGTGTAGGTACCTGGGTAAGCCACTACTAAGGGAGGGATTTCATCTCTCCCCACAGGTAGGTACAATAAAGAGAATGTCTTACATAATTTATCACCTGGATTATATGATGCATTATATAAAGATAACATGCATTGCAGACCTTGTGGGTTCTCCTTATCTGATAGCCTGAAAGGTATAGTAGCCAGATTTGGCCTGGCTTTTGCGCAAGCGATACAGTTAGTTCTATTATTTTGGATTGCAGTGTATCTCATCCAGGCTAACCATTCATGTTTATCACGGTAACCTGTTTCTAATGTCAATTTATCTTCATAAGTGAAGTTGGCCAGATAGACTATAGAGGGTAGGTCTTTCTTCGGGGCTAAAAAAATTTCAGTTGCAAGAAATGCCCTATAGGTCAGTACCTGAAACATCAGTTCCTATAGCATATAGTCCCTTATCCTTTTTATTAGGGTATTTACATAGATAGTACAAATGTACTTATCTGAATATGCTAGTTTATAAGCCATATTTCTATCCTTGCATTGATCTCTAACCACAGCGCAGAAATCAATTTCATATGTTGCAGTCTTACCTTCAGTGAAATTAAAATATTTAACTCTCCAAGCTAAGTCTTTAGGGAATCATACTCTCGACCCTGCTTACCAGGGATCCCATACCTTACGTTGACACACCTTGGACCCCATAGGATACCTAGGATAACTTATAACATTTTGCCCTGTCTCCCCCCAGGTTCTGGATGTTTTGTTCGCTGAAGTTTGAGACCAGTCACTTCTAACAAATGACCACCCTTTGTAATCAGTCTTTTATAGCCTAGGAGGATAGTGGCAATTCCCTAACTACCTTATATTGTGATAAGTGTATCCAAGAGGTATGTTCGGCTAGCTTTATGGCCGTAGGTGTGGTAAGCAGAACCTGATATGATCTTTTTCAACAAAAATAATATCCAATTTCCTGGCTTCACAGGTTCAGGTACAGGGTCACCTGGAATACAATTAGAGATAGAAACTTCCATGTTGGTTAGCATTTTTGCCATATATTCAGCAAGTTTAAAATCAAACTCTTCATCCATCCTAGAGAATAGATTTAACTGTGGTATTACAAATGGTCTACCCATTTGGTGTATAGATCAATAATTACTAAACAATATTTCTTGCCTTTGAGTTTCGCATAAGAACTAAGATAAAAAATAACTAATTTTAATAACATACGAAATCAGCATTAATATACTTGTCTTAAAGAAACAATATCTTTCTTATTCACTACATAAGAACAACATGGGGTCTCCAGACAAGATGACTGCTGCACAAAATAAATTCATCGAAACATTATTTTAATCACTTTGACATTTCCCGCCTTTTGTTTATTTGAGGACATTTTGTACCCAAGCCAGGTACTTAAAATAGGGCTTATCCCCCTTACGGACTTTATTTTCTTAGCTTGCTCTACGGTCATACTTGTCCTGCATAATGCCAAAAAGGTCTATACAGTGGCAACAGGTTGAGCCAACTACTTGGCAAATGCCCCCTGGGCAACATTCAAAACATCAAACATAATCTGTAACAGTGTCCAATCTGTCGGCCACTTTCTCTAGATTATGAGCATTCTTTACTGCTAAACCTACTAATGTTGGCAATAATCCAAACTTCTCCTACCACGGTACATATTGGTCATAATTGTCGCACTGTCACTTACTGTCCTAATTCGACTTTTACCCCTGCAGATATAGCAGGTTGTGGGCAGCATCTTTCCCAAACCTAAAGACACCCAGGTAACATAACCTCCGGGCTCTCATGTACTTCTTACTTATGAGTGACAACAACCAGTGACCTTCACCTCATACCTCCATATAAAACACCTCAGATTGTAAGTTGCAGTATCGTGCCATATTTACATACATTATAAATATGAACCTCAGACAATAGGGCCTCAACTAAGAAAATAATACTATCACCAATCTCATGCTATCACCCCTCAGGTTTGGGTCCCATCAGTTGATTGACAAGTCCTGTACATCAAATCAAACAAACAAACAAACAAACAAACAAACAAACAAACAAACAAACAAACAAACAAACAAACAAACAAACAAACACCTTTTATATAAGAACAACTTCTTTGTCCCTCTGGACAGGGCACATAGATAATATATAGTTACTGGGTACATTTTATGTCACACTTGTTGTTACTCTTTTCAGCTGGATTTGTACCTTGATCTGAGCTGATTATCTGTAACATCTTCTACTCACAGAAATATTCACAGATACCATACGTTTTATCTGACAAGTGTCTCAAACCAAATTTTACTCTGAGATTCAAATTAACACACTTATACATATACCTTATATCTTAGGAAGCAAAAACAACTTCAATTAAATCCATACAAATGTGTTGGAATGGATATTGTGGATTTAGGAACTGTCCTCTCTTTGGTCTTACATTCCCCTGTGGATTATGTTTGGCTCATGTTAAACAAGTTAAACAATTTTTTTTTTAGAGTAGTTAGTAAAGCCATATGCCGTGAACACTTTAGATATGATTTCTGCCATCCCCCCTGTTGAGACATGGCTTGTCCGATGGCTCAATATAGCTTCATATCTGAATAAGTTGCTGGGTAGGATGTATTTGTTCTTACAAGATCCATCTACGAACAGTATGAGATCACTATTTGGTAGTGGAGTATCTTTAAGATCTGATCTTGTTAACACTCTTTCTGCTATGGAGGATAGGCAATCAAGTGGTGCACCATCCTCCGCAGTAGACATCAAGGTCAAAAAATTTAAAGTGGTACATCTTTCTATCATAAATAACACTAATGTGGCGGAAGCTCTTATAGCTTCTTCAGCGGCTACAACTGATTGAACACGGGGAGGTAAGGCTCTAGCTACTGGGTCGAGTTTTGATGAGTAGTAAGCTCGAGGTCAATCCTTTCCTCCATACTCCTGTGTTAGCACTGAAGTCATATATCAATTTTTACAATCTACAGTTTGAATAAAGTTTTTTTCTTTGTTTTTTTTTAATGATTAGTTAGTCCAAGCACTGAAGAGCCTACAAGAACCTGTTTTATCTGAAAGAAAAAAAAATGCCTCTTCATAAATCAAAGACATTAATGATCCCGTAATAGCAGCCTAATTGGCTATCCAACTTCTGTAGAAGTTAGTCATACCCAAAAATAACATAATTTGTCTTTTTGTCAGAGGTTTCAGTACTTGGAGTATTGCTGACTTTCTTCCTTCATCTAGATGTTTACCTTCTTGGGTAATATGGTGTATGGAATGCCTATGTGATGCCGAGGCTAGTAAGTATATGCCCTAATACTTCTCCTATGAAGTGGGTTCCTCTGTCACGCTCAATAACTTCAGGACCCCATAACAGCATGCTACTTCACTGAGTATTTTCCTAGCAGTGTTTTTAGCTATGTTTTTGGTTACTGGCCATGCCTCAGGCCAATTTGAAAACACGTCAGTACATACGAGGACATATTCATATACACCTACCTCGAGTAGCTGTATGTAGTCCACGGGCAGTCGCTGGAAGGGGTAATCAAGACGAGGCGTGTGCTTACTGGGTAATTTTGTCATTTTACCGGGGTTGTGTCTGGCGCATGTCAGGCAACCCTCTACATGTAGAGATCTGCGTTCTGAAATCCAGGTGCAAACCAGTGTTGTATTGGTTTGCCTGGTGAAGTCAGAAAGCCTCTTGCTTGCCATATTGTGTCATAATCATGTGCGACTCCAAAGGTGTACCTCGGGTCTGTATAGATGTTCACCCTTTTACCTGTGCCCTACTTACATGCTCCTGCAAGTGCCATGAGTTCTGCCTTTTGGGCAGAGCTGCTGGGGGCAGTGACTTTTGCAGCACTGTTTTACCTTTTCTGGACTACTGCATACTCGGTGGTGAAATGTCCTGTCTGCTTATTCCAGTATCTGGATCTGTCTACAAAATACTGAACATCATAGTTAGTCAAAGGTACATCAGTGACACCTGTTAACCCTTGGGCTTCAAGTTGCATTAAACTGGGACAATCAGGCCCATGTTCCATATCAAACAAGTCATTGTCATTTGCAAATTCGTACATTAAGGAAACTGTATTTATAACTTTAAAACCTGATTTTACACAGCTAACTTTAATTTCTTAAAAAGTCAGTCTATTTACATAATCTTGTACATTAGTTCAATGTTCTAGGACTTTGTACACACTAATTTTACATATAATAACAATTTGAAATTCAATTAATTCAGTTCTTAATCTGGATTGAGAAAAACATCTCACATCAAACAGTACACAATTTCATTTCCTCCTCAGACTAGTCTGCAACACACACCCTGTATACATGGACACACACCCTGTATACATGGGGACATACACTGTATACATGTCTACATCATACTTCTCGTCATCATCCACCTTACTCATTGCAATGTACCTATCTGTATTACTCTTTATCACTAGTACAGTCGCTGTTATCAAATGCTATTATTTTATGCACATACTATACATATCAATATTTATTGACACACTCTTCTATAGTTCTGCTTTTACGATCATTTCATGGTCTTTCAACCAGTCAGCATTTTGTTCTATGAAAGTTTTTCATTTTGAACTATATAAACAACCTTCTTTTAACCTTCCTGATCATTTTAACATTCTGTCAACCTTCTACCTTGTTCCCCTTTGTGAGATTCTTCCAACGGTCGTCTTACACAATCAAAACCACACTTTTCTTTTCCCGTCACTAAATTATAACATTCAATTACCCTCAAATTACTTTTAAATCCAAATTTGCCACACCCTTATCATCATCATCAATTTACTTTCACCACATCTAATTTGTGCATATACTTAACATCCCCTTCTAAAGGAATATTTTAATACTTTTTAACACAAACAACCACATCCTGAAACTTTTCCTGATACGTTACCCATGTTACAAGCAGTATCCTTTTGAAAGGAAATCTAATTTAGCAATTTCAGTATATGTTCCTCTCTATTTAATGGACACCTAAATGGGGTGTCTTCTATGGATATATACAGTTTGCATCCTTCTAGGTCCGTTAATAATATGCCAATAGTTTTTTTTTTCTAGAATAGGAGTCTTATGTATATTTAAACACTTTTAATTTGGAAAGATTTGATTAACTTTGTATCCATCACCAATTATTTTGACTATTCTCCAACCTTCAGTAGAAATAGCCAACATTAATCCAAACAAACACTCAGAATAAAACATTCTAAAACAATCTGGTGGGCCTTTGTCCTTCTCTAATATTTTTAAATATCTTAATTAGAGATGAGCGAACCGGGACAACCGAACCCGGTTTCGGTCCGAACTTCCGGAAAAGTTCGGTTCGCAGCGAATCCGAACTTCACCGGGTTCGGCCGAACCCGTTTTGACCGAACCCGGTCAAAAACATTATACAAATCGGCAGCCACTTATCTCTATCAATCACTGATAGAGAAAAGAGGCTGCTGATTAAAAATAAAATAAAAAGCATTTCATACGTACCCGGTCGTTGTCTTGGTGACGAGTCCCTCTTCTTCCTCCAGTCCGACCTTTTCTGACGCGGCAGCCTGTGATTGGCTGCAGAGGCCTCTGCAGCCTGTGATTGGCTGCAGAGGCCGCGGCAGCCTGTGATTGGCTGCAGCGCTCACATGGGCTGCATCGTCATCAAGGAATGTCGGGCCGGATGTCGAGAGGGACGCGTCACCAAGGCAACGGCCAGGAGACCGGACTGGAGGAAGCAGGGAGTTCCCGGTAAGTATGAACGTCTTTTTTTTTTACAGGTACTGTGATCGGTAGTCACTGTCCAGGGTACTGAAACAGTTACTGCCGATCAGTTAACTCTTTCAGCACCCTGGACAGTGACTATTTAGGGTATGTGCACACACACTAATTACGTCCGTAATTGACGGACGTATTTCGGCCGCAAGTACCGGACCGAACACAGTGCAGGGAGCCGGCTCCTAGCATCATAGTTATGTACGATGCTAGGAGTCCCTGCCTCTCTGCAGGACAACTGTCACGTACTGTAATCATGTTTTCAGTATGGGACAGTAGTTCCATGGAGAGGCAGGGACTCCTAGCATCGTACATAAATATGATGCTAGGAGACCGGCTCCCTGCAGTGTGTTCGGTCCGGTACTTGCGGCCGAAATACGTCCGTCAATTACGGACGTAATTAGTGTGTGTGCACATACCCTTACTGACGTCGCCTAGCAACGCTGCCGTAATGACGGGTGCACACATGTAGCCACCCGTCATTACGGGGCCTCATGCACACGACCATAAAAACACCCGTTATCACGGGTCGTAATTACGACCCGAAATAGCGGGCCCATAGACTTCTGTTAGCCACGGGTACCTTCCCGTTTTCTCACGGGAAGGTGCCCGTGCCGTTAAAAAGATAGAACATGTTCTATTTTTTTATTTTACGGGCCGTGCTCGTAATTACGACTCGTAACTACGAGCACGGCCGGCCACGGGCAGCCGGCCGCTTTTGCGAACCGTGCTGTCATTATAATTATAGCAGCACGGCCCGTAAAATAGAAAAATAGAACATGTTCTATTTTTTTAACGGCAAGGGCACCTTCCCGTGAGAAAACGGAAAGGTACCCGTGGGTAACAAAAGTCTATGAGCCCGTTATTGCGGGTCGTAATTACGACCCGCAATAACGGGTGTTTTTACGGTCGTGTGCATAATGGGAGCACGGCTCGGAAAAACGAACGGCTGCCCGTGCTCATCTCCTGAAATACTCTGTGCTGCCTTAAACTCTGTGGACAGGTCAGGATCCTGTTTCTTTTAAATGCTGCTAGGGAACCCGCTCGATCCACTATATAAGGCTGCGCTACAGTGCAGCATTTAAAAGAAACAGGATCCTGACCTGTCCACAGAGTTTAAGGCAGCACAGAGTATTTCAGGAGATGAGCGTGCAGATTCAGTGCTGCTGTGAACTCTGCTCTTACCATTACGTAGCTCTCAGTCTGTTACCTCTCCTCCACTCCTGTCCTCAAGAACACCTTCACATGATTGGCAAGTCACCACGTAATGGTAAGAGCAGAGTTCACAGCAGCACAGAGTATTTCAGGAGATGAGCGTGCGGATCTTGTGCGTGGTGGTGACTTGCCAATCATGTGAACGTGTTATAGAGGACAGGAGTGGAGGAGATGTAACAGACTGAGCTACGTAATGGTAAGAACAGAGTTCACAGCAGCACAGAGTATTTCAGGAGAGGAGCGTGCAGATTCAGTGCTACTGTGAACTCTGCTCTTACCATTACGTAGCTCAGTCTGTTACCTCTCCTCCACTCCTGTCCTCAATAACACCTTCACATGATTGGCAAGTCACCACCCCGCACAAGATCCGCACGCTCATCTCCTGAAATACTCTGTGCTGCTGTGAACGCTGCTCTTACCATTACGTGGTGACTTGTCAATCATGTGAAGGTGTTCTGGAGGACAGGAGTGGAGGAGAGGTAACAGACTGAGAGCTACGTAATGGTAAGAGCAGAGTTCACAGCAGCACTGAATCTGCACGCTCATCTCCTGAAATACTCTGTGCTGCCTTAAACTCTATGGACAGGTCAGGATCCTGTTTCTTTTAAATGCTGCACTGTAGCGCAGCCTTATATAGTGGATCGAGCGGGTTCCCCAGCAGCATTTAAAAGAAACCGTGTTTGTGTATGTGTGTGTTTGTGTATATATGTGTGTTTGGGTATGTGACTTTGTCTGTTTTTGTTTTTATATGTGTGTTTGTGTATATGTGTGTGTGTATATATGGGTGTGTTTGTGTATATGTGTTTGTGTATATGTTTGTGTATATATGGGTGTATTTGTGTATATGTTTGT
Organism: Rhinoderma darwinii; assembly: GCF_050947455.1. Taxonomy (NCBI): domain Eukaryota; kingdom Metazoa; phylum Chordata; class Amphibia; order Anura; family Rhinodermatidae; genus Rhinoderma; species Rhinoderma darwinii. Next base: position 207,780,909 of record NC_134690.1, on the reverse strand, counting down.
GTGTAGATGTTTGTGTGTGTTTTTGTATATGTGTGTGTTTGTGTATATGTGTGTATATGGGTGTGTTTGTGTGTATATATGGGTGTGTTTGTGTATATGTGTTTGTGTATATGTGTGTTTGGGTATGTGTGTTTTTGTTTGTATATGTGTTTGTGTATATGTGTTCGTGTATGTGTGTGTATAACTGTGTGTGTGTGTGTTTGGATATGTGTGTTTTTGTTTGTATATGTGTGAGTTCGTGTATATGTGTGTGTGTTTGTCTGTTTGTGTGTGTGTATATCTTGTTGTGTTTGTGTATATATGTGTGTGTCTGTGTATGGTTGTTTGTTTGTGTGTGCGTGTATATATGTGTGTAGGTGAGTAGAAGTTTTGGTATTGTTCACATTGATAACTGTTTTTTTATGTTGTTGCAGATTTTGATGTACCGATTGGACTACATCTTCGATTCGTTGGACTTAGTTTTTTCAAATTTTAATAAAATGGTTAACGAGGGTTTTGTTGGGGATTTCTTATTTCAATAAAAAAGAATTGTCTTTGTGTTTTTTTTTAAACTTTATTAGTGCCTAGATAATGGCAGTTGGCTGATTGACAGCATCCATTATTAAGGCGGTACTTAGTGTTAGCCGGTGCAGAGGCTAGCACTAACCACCCATTATTACCCCGGTACCCACCACCACCAGGGGTGCCGGGAAGAGCTTGGTACGATCCAGTACCCGACCATCTGTTGTGATGGTCGGGTACTGGGGCGGCCGTAGGCTGGTATTATGAGGCTGGGAAGGGCCAAAATCAGTGGACCTTCCCACCCTTGTAATGCTAGGCTGCTGCTGCTGTGTTGTATCGGGCTGGTTCTAAAAATGGGGGGGACCCCCACGTCGTTTTTTTTTTTGAATTTAACAAATTTAGCAATAGACGGGTCCCCCACATTTTTAATAACCAGCCATATGCAAGGCCGCAGCAGTCTGGCATTACAATTGGTGGGAAGGGCCACTGGTTTTGTCCATTCCCAGGCTAATAACACTGTGTTGTATGTGGCTGGTTATGATAAATTGGGTGGAACCCCATGTCTTTTTAAAAAAAAAAAATGTAAATAAATAAATAATTTAAAAAAATGACGTGGGGTCCCCCCCACTTTTATAACCAGCCAGATACAACACAGCAGCAGCAGCCTAACATTACAAGGGTGGGAAGGTCCACTGTTTTTGGCCCTTCCCAGCCTCATAATACCAGCCTGCGGCCGCCCCAGAGCCCGACCATCACAACAGATGGTCGGGTACTGGATCGTACCTGGCTCTTCCCGGCACCCATGGTGGTGGTGGGTACCGGGGTAATAATGGTGGTTAGTGTTAGCCTCTGCACCGGCTAACACTAAGCCTTGCCTTAGTAATGGATGTTGTCACTCAGACAGCGGCCATTACTAAAGTGGTAGTACTAAAATTTGAAAAGAAAAGACATAGATAAAATATTTTATTGAAATAAAGCACCCCCAACACAACCCTCATTAACCATTTTATTGCAGAAAAAAAAACGTCATCTAAGTAGTCCTCGAAACCGACGTAATCCAAACACCAAACCTGTAAAAAAAAATAAAAAATGAAATAAAACATGTCGTAGGCTTAGATTCAGTTTAATGTGTGATACTGACTGTTATACCATGTATAGAAGCCTGCCGTGAAGTTGACTTAGATACAGGGCGCCAGCAGACAGTATCATACATGGCCATACATACATATATACAAACATACATACAAGCATGCACATATACATGCAAACTATCATACATACATGCATACACACACACATGAAAACATACATACAAACAAACATGCAAAGATACATACATACATATATACAAGCATGCACAAATATACATGCAAACATAAATACATGCAAACATAATTACATACATACATACACGCAAACATACATACACACATGCAAACATATATACATGCAAATATACATACAAACATTCACATGTATACATACATGCCAACATACATGCAAACATACATGCACATATATACATACATACATGACAACATACATACATGCAAATATATACATGCAAATATACATACATACATACACACATGCACATATATACATACATGCCAACATACATGCACATATATACATACATGACAACATACATACATACATGACAACATACATACATACATACATACATATATATATACACACATGCAAATATACATACAAACATGCATACATACATACATGCAAACACACATACATGCAAACATACATACATACATTCATGCAAACATACATACATACAAATATACATACACACATGCACATATATACATACATACATGACAACATACATACATAACAACATACATGCAAAAATACATACATGCAAACATACACACATGCAAACATACATGCAAATATATACATGCAAATATACATACAAACATGCACATATATACATACATGCCAACATACATGCACAGATATACATACATACATACATGACAACATACATACATGCCAACATACATACATACATACATACATGCCAACATACATACATGCCAAAAAAAAAAAATAATACGTTCATACTTACTTTCCTCCTGTCCGGCCTCCAGCGATGACGTTTCATCCATGTCGCCGCTGCAGCCTGTGATTGGCTGCAGAGGCGGTCACGTGGGATGAAGCGTCATCCTGACGTGCGTGACCGCCACTACAGCCTGTGATTGGCTGCAGCGGCGAAAGGGATGAAACGTCATCGCTGGAGGCCGGACAGGAGGAAAGTAAGTACGAACGTATAATTTTTATTTTTTTATTACATTTTGTATTTTCCGCGCGCCGAGCATGTACTGTGAAGGTTGCTGAAAGAGTTAGTGCAGCCCATTAACTCTATCAGCACCCCGGACAGTAGCATGCTCGGCGCACGGAAGTGACAGGTTCGGTCAGAACTAGTTCGGTCCGAACCGAACTTTTTTGTGAAATTCGGCGAACTAGCCGAACCGAACTTTTGATAAGTTCGCTCATCTCTAATCTTAATCATCACAAATATAGTAAATAATAAAAGACCAACCAAACTTAATGAGAAGCCTTCGGGACAATAGATGTTAATCCACTTTTTTGCTACGTGACAATTTGACTTACCAATATTCATTTATCCCTTTATTCTATTATTTGATCTTGGTTCTATGATCTGACTCTAATCTGATCTCATTCAAGGAGTCTTGTAGAATTTTGATAGCCAGTTGGGAATGTTGAATAACAGTGTTCGCTGCACCTTATAAATAAGGCTGCTTATCAAAACTTTATTCTCCCTGGACTGTAGTACTTGCTGGACTCTAGACGCCTAGAGCCGCTTACGTAAAGACAGTCACAAGACAGTAATGTCGCTCACCCAAGGTGACCACGACGTCGAAATGTGAAAGACTGTCTCAACTCTCACTTTTACCACATTTAGACAAGACACATGATTAACGATTAACAAACAAACAAATTCGATATGAATAACAAAACCTACTATCATATTCTACAGTACCGTTCAAAAGTTTGGGGTCACCCAGACAATTTTGTGTTTTCCATGAAAACTCACACTTATATTTACCAAATGAGTTGCAAAATGACTAGAAAATATAGTCAAGACATTGACAAGGTTAGAAATAATGATTTTTATTTGAAATAATAATTTTCTCCTTCAAACTTTGCTTTCGTCAAAGAATGCTCCATTTGCAGCAATTACAGCATTGCAGACCTTTGGCATTCTAGCTGTTAATTTGCTGAGGTAATCGGGAGAAATTTCACCCCATGCTTCCAGAAGGCCCTCCCACAAGTTGGATTGACTTGATGGGCACTTCTTGCGTACCATACGGTCAACCTGCTCGCACAACAGCTCTATGGGGCTGAGATCTGGTTACTGCGCTGGCCACTCCATTACAGATAGAATACCAGCTGCCTGCTTCTTCCCTAAATAGTTCTTGCATAATTTGGAGGTGTGCTTTGGGTCATTGTCCTGTTGTAGGATGAAATTTGCTCCAATCAAGCGCTGTCCACAGGGTATGGCATGGCGTTGCAAAATGGAGTGATAGCCTTCCTTATTCAAAATCCCCTTTACCTTGTACAAATCTCCCACTTTACCAGAACCAAAGCAACCCCAGACCATCACATTACCTCCACCATGCTTGACAGATGGCGTCAGGCACTCTTCCAGGATCTTTTCAGTTGTTCTGCGTCTCACAAATGTTCTTTTGTGTGATCCAAACACCTCAAACTTCGATTCGTCTGTCCATAACACTTTTTTCCAATCTTCCTCTGTCCAATGTCTGTGTGCTTTTGCCTATATTAATCTTTTCCTTTTATTAGCCAGTCTCAGATATGGCTTTTTCTTTGCCACTCTGCCCTGAAGGCCAGCATCCCGGAGTCGCCTCTTCACTGTAGACGTTGACACTGGCGTTTTGCGAGTACTATTTAATGAAGCTGCCAGTTGAGGACCTGTGAGGCGTCTATTTCCCAAACTAGAGACTCTAATGTACTTGTCTTGTTGCTCAGTTGTGCAGCGGGGCCTCCCACTTTTGTTTCTACTCTGGTTAGAGTTTGTGTGTGCAGTCCTCTGAAGGGAGTAGTACACACCGTTGTAGGAAATCTTAAGTTTCTTTGCAATTTCTCCCATGGAATAGCCTTCATTTCTAAGAACAAGAATATACTGTCGAGTTTCACATGAAAGCTCTCTTTTTCTAGCCATTTTGAGAGTTTAATCGAACCCACAAATGTAATGCTCCAGATTCTCAACTAGCTCAAAGAAAGGTCAGTTTTATAGCTCCTCTAAACAGCAAAACTGTTTACAGCGGTGCTAACATAATTGCGCAAGGGTTTTTAAGTGTTTTCTAATCATCCATTAGCCTTCTAACACAGTTAGCAAACACAATGTACCATTAGAACACTGGAGTGATGGTTGCTGGAAATGGGCCTCTATACACCTATGTAGATATTGCATTAAAAACCAGACGTTTGCAGCTAGAATAGTCATTTAACACATTAACAATGTATAGAGTGTATTTCTGATTAATTTAATGTTATCTTCATTGAAAAAAACTGTGCTTTTCTTTCAAAAATAAGGAAATTTCTAAGTGACCCTAAACTTTTGAACGGTAGTGTATATTTCTGTATACCTCGTATATCTTGACCACAAGGTATTTTCACCAAAGTCTTAGTACACACACAAAACACAACAATATTTACAAGTATATTGCTGATCAGTCATATACTTAATGTTTCTGGGTGTTTTAACAGTATTTTTCTTACTGATTTGTCCTGGTAACTATTTTACCTAGGACCATTCCTAATTAGACTCCCTTATACACACAGGGTTTTATTTATTTAACCTCATACATTCAATCTGCACAGTCAAGGAGTCTCATATATGTTTAATCTATAACAACCATTTCTTTCAACTTCACCAAAGAAATACTTGATTACCGTAAAACTTCTGGTGTCAGGGGCGTCCAGAGACAATAAGGCCGGTCAAACCAGCAGCAGATGTCCTGGATGTGTCTTTACACCACAGTTTGAACGTCTTTATCTTTCTTTAACTTTGGATTTAGTTTATCTCAATACTTTTAGTCACAATCTTAAACTTTATAAAACAAATAATCCTAATACTCTATAACAAATAATCCTAATACTCTATAACAAATAATCTTAATACTCTATAAGAGATCCTCCAAATCTCCAAGTACTTTACCTTTTACGTGCTGCACAGAGTTATTTATTACCTGTAGCCTTCTCACATAGGCTATGGACTACTAACCTCGAGAACCGTTATTCCCAGGTTTTTATATTAAGACAATATAACTAAAACCCGGTCTTAGTACCTAAGATCCAACTTAGGTTTTTATCACCTAACCTTATACCTCTAAATATGAAAAATAATAAAAAAATATATATACAAAATTATATTACCGTTATTCAGATGAAAACTCGAATCCTCAATTCTCCTTACTATGTTCTTTTAAAAACCGTCACTCCACCTTGTCCCTCCATCTGACTGGCCTCTTTTTAATGGTAATTTAACCGGATGTCTTTGAATTAAGTGAGTATTTTGATGGCTCACCCCGTGCACGGTGTACAGTCCTCGGGTGGACGAGGGTCTGGAGATATTGGTTTCCGGTTCGAAGGGCCAAGATGTTAGAAGAATTTTCCATACTTAGCAATAATGATTCAAGTTTTCATCTCAATAAGAGTTTTATTCTCACCGGTGAGGAGACTATGTCTGCCTTCATTACATAAGCACAGGTTTATATACACATATCAATGTGTATTGCAATACAGACCAACTGAAAACCGTTTGTGGCTTTCCTGTCACATGACATGTTACACTTCAGAATGAGATTAGGCCACGGTTGGACTTCCTCTGGAGATTGCAATCTTTATTAAGAAGTCCAACCGCCTCACACACTTAAAGAAACTCTGTCATTTAACTCTTTGTCAACTAAAGCATTTTCTGAGAAACCTGCATGCACATTTAATATCTATTACATGAAGTAACAATAAATTTAAAATAAAACTTTTCTAACAACATTTCATCCCATGTAACCGATGCAGCCAATTACAGGCTGCAGCAGTCACATGAGTTGCATCGTAATCCAAGGAGGCTGGACCGGACGGCATGCGTCACCATGACAACGGCCGGGGTAAGTATGAGCGGTTTTCTTTTTTTTTTCTGTTTTCCGCAGCCTAAATTCCGCCCGAAGAACTACACCCCAATGGTACAGGCCTTCAGACAGAATGCGCTTATGTGAATAGTTTTACGCAGCGTATCCAACCCGTGGGAACCCAGCCATAGGGTATGTTCACACACACTGTTTTCAGACGTAATTCGGGCGTTTTACGCCTCGAATTACACCTGAAAAAACGGCTCCATTATGCCTACAAACATCTGCCCATTGCTTTCAATGGGTTTTACGATGTTCTGTTCCCACAAGGTGTAATTTTACGCGTCGCTGTCAAAAGACGGCGCGTAAAAATACGCCCGCATCAAAGAAGTGCATGTCACTTTTTGGGACGTTTTTGGAGCCGTTTTTCATTGACTCCATTGAAAAACAGCTCCCATAACGTCTGTAAAATACGCTGCGAAAAACGCGAATAGTTACAAAAAAGTCTGAAAATCAGGAGCGGTTTTCACCTGAAAACAGCTCCGTAACTTCAGACGTATTTTGCTAAGCTGTGTGAACATACCCTTACACCGATGACTTAAGACTACACCCAGAAGAGACGGACCACAGGCATCGCGGAGCAGAAGAGGGAGTAGCCGCCATCGCTGAACCACCTTCGTTAGTGACGTAAGTGTTATCTCCAGCTCCATAGTGTATGCCATCCCTCTTCTGCTCTGCGATGCCGGAGTGTGATATTACATCATCGGCGCATGTGCAGTAGTGTCGATTAGAACGGTGACTGTAAAGTTTGTACTGCGTATGCGCCGATTATGAAGCAGGGCCACGCGTGCGTTTAGAGGACTACTTGGTTAGGCTTGAACTCGCCTATTACACTGCCTGGCCCCTGTCAATCAATGAATGAAGGGAGGGAAGGGGTTTTGGACTGGGGAAAGAAGACATAGCATTTTGGAGCAACGGTAACACCCTCGTTGCTCCAAAATGCTCATTTACATAAACGGAATAAAGAGATTTTCTTTGCAAAGGAGGCAAAAAAGGTCATACACGTTAGAATCAGGTTAGCCTTCTTTTTTTTACACGTCTGCTAGGATTTTGACCTTGTTTACACTGGGTGGGTTTTATTTATCAAGCAGTATTTCTGACATTCTTTACATTGCTGTTTTTTTCGTAGAACACCAAAAGCTTTGAGTTCCTGCTTTCTCTGTATCAGTTGTCATGAAAAACATCCAATTAGTTCTATGTGGTTCTGATCAAAATACTTCCTCAACTGTAGTTTTACTTTAGCCTTCAGAAGAGCACAGAAACACAGCTGAGTGTCAGTTATATGATGTCGATCTGTTTGCATATCATATAGTTGCCATTGTATGCTGAACCACCTGCCAGATCCTTTGTATGTTGTATGCATGTTTAAACAGCTGTCATATTTATTTATCATGCTTACCCTCAAGGGCACTCTTTTTTTTATTTTTTATTAATACACGTTTCTTTGTTTGGTTGCTGTTGCATGATGTCAAGCAGCAACATAATCCAAAATGCTTTTCAATTTACAGCACTGTAAAACGGTTCTTATGTCCCTTCTATATATTACACAACGCTCACTGGCCGTGAAAGTGATGGAGAATAAAATGTTAAATAATTCTGCCTATGTAAAGAACAAGCGTTAACTATTGTTCTAAAAGCAAGCGGTGCTAGAATAGGATCATGTGTAAAAAGAAATAGCCCCTACTACATTTATTTTTTACTAAATATTAAAATATAAAAACTCGAATTACTGCACCATCTGCCAATTACATATAATTTTCACCTCTATTGTGATATACACACCATTAGGGTATATTAACCCATACCATTTCCTGTCATTTTACCAGCAGAGAAAATGCCACATGTGAACATACACATACCGTTAATGGCTGGGGGGGGGGGGGGGGGGTGCCTTAACAATCTAATTCACCATCCTAAACCTCAGGAGTAGAAACCCTTCTCCATCTATATGTGTACTTTATTACTGGTGATACGCTACTCTATCGTTTTGAATAACAGGTTGATACTTATATCCCTCATTTTACTATGAGGCCAAATTCAGATGTAGGTTTGCTACTAAGTACAGTAGAGTACATTCTAAATAGGGTTTTCAAAACCACCCATACACATGTAGCGGAAAAATCCACGTGGAATTGAAGTCATGCTGCAGATTTTCAAATCTGCAGCATGTCAATTATGTTGTGGATTTGTCGTTGTCGAAAGGGGTGAAATCAGCTGGGAATCTGCAGCACAATTCACAGCAAATTGCGCATTGTTCACCTGCGGATTTTGCTGCAGACGTACCTTTAACATGACTATAGTTACCGCAATGGTTTCAAATGACCCACAGGTTGGCTCTCTTCATTTTCTTTGCATTACATGATGTTCTTACCTTCACTTTTTCACTATTTTGCATGCTGGGTTTTCTAAATCGTAACAATACTTTTTCAATAAACATTGAATCAATGGGATATGCCCAAGATATGACTACTTTGTAGACAATTTTAAACATAAAGGCCATGTATACTATTGGAAGCAATTTATCATTTTAATTAAATCAATGTGTTATGTGTTTTGAAGTAACTTTAAATTGACTTTTATTAAATATTATTTTTACAATACAGATTCTATGTATTCTGGATAGATAGAAGCTGTATCGTAAAAAAAAAGAAATGTTAATAAAAGTCAATTTGAAAGTTGCTTACAATCACATAACACATTGATTTAATAAAAAAAAGAAAACTTGCTTCCAATGGTATACATGGCCTTTAAATGTCACAGTGTCTACATTCCAATCCAAGTGTAGGGGTTTATATATTTTATTTAGGAACTCGTCCCCCATAAATGTTACAAATTCAGTTATAGACCCTCAAGGTCGATTCATTATATTGCTGGGCACAATTCATGGTGTAACCGTATGTGTAGTTAATTCCTATGCTCCTAATGATTCTCCTATTCCGGTATGTGGTGGATCAGAGCGCACAAGACCAGGGTAGGTGTACGAATAGGGTCCCAACCCAATCACGTAGCAAAGAAGGATTCGGCACACAAGTGATTTTTGCAAATCTTGAATTTTATTTTATCAATAGCTGATGCCAGAGGTTTAGGTCGTAATTTAGACCTTCCTCAGGCACTATTGGAGCAATATATATTGCAAAACAGTAAATTAGCATCATGTAAATTAATACATATCATATCATATCAATTGTATATAACATAAATAAAAGTTAAAGAAAAATTAGTGTCAAGCATAAAATAAATGGAATCGGTATCTATGGCATGTATTCAGACATTGTGCATAGAGACAGTAAATCATGGTAAGTAACGTCATAAACATATTTATAATGTAAACATTACAAAATGTAGCATATGTTTAATATAGCATATATTGTATGTACATAGAGAAAAGACATTCTAGCATAGGAAACAATGACAGGGAATTTCAGGTAGAACAGATTAATTTATTGTATATCACGGGGAAGGACAGGTTACAGTTGCAGGCATCATAGATATATCCAGTGATTAATGTTGTGGGTTATTAATGTGGTGATAAAAATGCTCGTTTATGAGTAGAGATGAGCGAACTTATGAAAAGTTCGGTTCGGCTGGTTCGCCGAATTTCACGAAAAAGTTTGATTCGGACCGAACTAGTTCTGACCGAACCTGTAATTTCCGTACGCCGAGCATGGTACTGTCCAGGGTGCTGAAAGAGTTAATGGGCTGAACTAAATCTTTCAGCGACCTTGACAGTACCATGCTCGGCGCGCGGAATATACAATTTTAATGTAATAAAAAAATTAAATAAATACGTTCATACTTACATTCCTCCTGTCCGGCCTCCAGCGATGACATTTCATCCATGTCGCCGCTGCAGCCAATCACAGGCTGTAGTGGCGGTCACGCACGTCACGTGACCGCCTCTGCAGCCAATCACAGGCTGCCACGGCCTCTGCAGCCAATCACTGGCTGCCGCGGCCTCTGCAGCCAATCACAGACTGAATGTCACCAAGGCAACGGTGACGCGTCCCTCTCTTGACATCCAGCCCAGCCTCCCTGGATGACGCGGCAGTCCATGTGACCCCTGCAGCCTGGGATTGGCCTGTGATTGGCTGCAGCCTGTGATTGGCCTGTGATTGGCTGCAGCGGTCACTTGGACTGAATCGTCATCGGAGGTCGGACTGGAGGAAGAACAGGGAGTTATCGGTAAGTAGGAACTTCTATTTTTTTTACACGTTGATGTATATTGTGATCGGAAGTCACTGTCCAGGGTGCTCAAACAGTTACTGCCGATCATTTAACTCTTTCAGCACCCTGGACAGTGACTATCTTCGCCGGGTTCGGTCAAAACGTGTTAGGCCGAACACGGTGAAGTTCGGATTCGCTGCGAACCGAACTTTTCCCGATGTTCGGACCGAAACCGGGTTCGGTTGTCCCGGTTCTCTCATCTCTAATTATGAGGAAAAAATGATGATGCAAAAAAATAGGAACAAAATTGATGTCTCAAAGGGCTACACTATTTAATAAACCCACCATTGCTAAGGATACCGTGGTCTGGATTCTGCTTGGATGGAAGCAGTATGTCACCATAATGGAAGTCAGCTCGTCTAATAAGTCAACTCCGCAGACTATCTGGCGTTTGAATGAATAGTTTCTCACTAGACCGGAAATAGGATTATTTCCATAATTCCACATCGCACGTCTCATCCGACATTGTTTGGTTAGCTCACAAACCTGTCATTCGGGGTTCTTTTATTTCTTTGTCCTCTAGATTGAAAGGAGATCGTACCAAAGCACAAAAAGATCTAGAATATAAATTGGCGAAACTGGACATTGCATATTCTAGAAACCCTTCCCGATATTTGTATAAAGCACTGAATGACACCAAAACTGCTTTGGACTCGGTACTAACACACACGGCAGAAAAAGCTCTATCATGGACGCAAGCCGCGTAGTATAAATTGGCCAACAAACCTGACAAAATGCTTGCTCGACGATTGCAGGAAAAACAAACTATTAATCATATTCACTCCCTACAAATTAGGCCGGGGATCATTACTTCTAACCCGGAGCAGATCTATGCTAAAATTATGAAATTTTACTCCAATCTATACTCCTCCCCTGATCCTGTACCAGAATCGGCATACGTGTCGTTTTTCAGTGAGTTAGGCCTCATGCACACGACCGTGTTTTTGCGTCCGCAATTCAACCGCAAATCCACGGGTAAATTGCGGACCCATTCATTTCTATGGGCCCATACACACTATCCGTGTTTTCACGGCTCTCCGCATGTCCGCACATCCGTGCCGCAGAAACTACGGACATGTCCTATTATGGGCCGCAAATGCGGTGCGGACATGCCAATAGAAGTCAATGGGCCCGTGGAAATTGCGGATACACCGCCGTGTGTCATCCGCAGTTTGCGGATTGTCCGGAAGTGTTGCTAGGCGTCGACCGGGAATGACTTCTGTCGTCGTGAAGTCTGGAGAGAGTGCATGAGAGCAGCAGAGAGCAGCAGAGAGCAGCAGAGAGCAGCATGGCTTCAATAAACGTAGAGAAACTAATCATCCTGGTCCAGCACAAGCCCTGTCTGTGGAATAAGCGGGTGGAAGATTATGCAGACAGGAATATGAAAGATCTTGCCTGGCAGGAGGTCTGCAGTGAGGTGCATCCTGAGTGGGAGAAGGCAACTAAAGTGCAAAAGAAGCGCATGGGTAAGTTTCACAACTTGATGCTGTTTCTGAGTACTCCTGTCATGTCATAATGACATGCCTGACGTTTTGATTGTTGGCAGTTGGATCACCCACCAATCGCTGAAATGAAGCTGCAGAAGTGCACGTGAGATTGTGGGGGTCTCATGGCTCTGAACAGCACCGATCAAAACGTGACATGTCACTATGAGGGTATGTTCCCACACACTAATTACGTACGTAATTCTGTGGTGTTTGAGCTCTATTACGCACGCTAAATACGCCGCAATAGCGTTGACAATACGCAATAGCGTTGACAATGCCTTTACGGCTGAAATTACGGGTGATGTTTTCTCCTGAAACCAGCAACGTCATTTCAGCCGTTACGGACGCTGTCGTGTGTGCACATGGAAAACGTGGCAAGTCTGCTGTAGTTTCTGCAACGTTGGAATTACCTGTCAAATATGCAAATGTAGGTGCAGATTTGTTGCGTAAACAACAAAAATTTGCAGCATCATTTTCAGATAATAAACAACATTTCATAATCTCTAGTAATGTACTCTTCTAAAATGTTGATCTGTGATTGGTTTATTTTATATCATAGTCGAAAACGTCAAAACACGCTGGAACACGTGCCGAGACCAATTCAAGCGTGAGATTAATGACAAGGGGAAGAGCGGAGACGGACGTCTGAAAAAAAAGCCGTACATGTACACCAAACAGCTTTCGTTTCTTCTTGATGTAATGCAGGTTGGCCCGTAAGTATTGCTTATATACTTTGATCATTGTAGTCTGGCCATGTAGCCAGTCGTGTCAGTACCGCTGTAGCAGCCGTAGCGACTGCTACGGGGACCGCGGCATGAGGGGACTCCACCATGTCCCGAGGCTCCGCTAGCAGCCGCTATGACGGCTACAGCGGGACGCAACTGAACACTACGGCTGAGCAGGGAGGTATCTCCCCGCTCTGACATTAAACAACAGACATGTATCCCCTAACCACTGAATAGGGGATACATGTGTGATCGCTGGCATTGACAGGGAGAACGGGGGACAGAAAGTACCCTGAACTTCTCCATCCCAAACCTCGTACTTTCGCCACCTCCGTCAAAATGAATGGAGCCAAAGTCGTGCTTGTGCGCATACATAACCAGCGCTCCTTTCAATTTTTTGGCAGATGTGCAGACGGCAGAACTTAAGCGAACTTTCAGTCCCCCCTTCACCCTATCGCTGCCAGCGATAAGGCATGTATTTGTAGGACACACTATAGGTGGCATTTGTCCGTGGGGCGGGGAGGTGGGCCTGTATGGCGTTAGCGGCATACAGCCCCCTCACTAGATAACGCCGTACAGTCCCCCTATAGATAACGCCATATAGTACCCCGGTAGATAATGCCATACAGTGTACAGTGTGGGGCTGTATGGCGTTATCTACAGGGGTGGGGGCAGGAAAAAAGGCACTATCTACAAGGGGGGGTGACACCCAGTGGAGGGATGGCCCCAGTTAAAACTTTGCTATGCGGCCCTGTCTTTCCTAGTTAGGGCTCTGCATGTAGTGATGCATACATAGTTTATTTGCCCAGCTGTAGACATGACGTTAAATTACTACAAAAATTCCCTAACATTATGTTTTCATTTTCAAACAGAACCAAGGATAATCTGGAGGAAGAAGAAGACTCTGATGTGACTCTAATTGAAGAGCCTGACGTAGCTTTGGGGGCTGGTAGGTCCACTTCCACTCCTGTGACAGCAGAACCAACAACAGAGGATAATCCAGTGTGTGCCGCGGACGAAGAAATTCTACCCCGAGGTAAACGTCGACGTTCTGCCAAAGGTCCAACACGTACAGAGCCAAGGCAGGAAGTCGACTTGCGCGTATTAGAGCACTTGGAGAGAAGAGCTACAGAAACGGAAGAGGGCACCTTCTGTCGCGCTCTCTCTAATATTCTTAAAAGAGTGCCAATTTCCAGACAGATAAGGTGCCAAACAGCACTAATGGAAGTCGTGGAAATATTTGCGACACATCCGGACCCACGTGCAATGCATCAGGCCATCGAGTTTCATCGACGGGGTTGTGATGCAAGCACCTACAACTCTGTCCCTCCAGCACCTGCAGCAACCGCGCAAGGCATCCAGCATCCGTCATATGTAGACTCAATGCCGCTATTCAGTCACGATCGTTCAGTTTATGGCATGCCAGGACCTTCTCAGCAACAGTATGGGCAAATGCAGCAGGGGGAGGCAGTTCCACGACCACATCATGAACCTGCACCTTCGCAATCATTTTACAATTTATAATTTAGTTATATAACATAGTTTTGGTAATGTTTGTTGACACTATTTTATGCAAGAAATAAAATACGTTTCTAGTTAAATTATGTGTTTGTCTTTATTATTATTGAAAAACATAATGAGGTATTGGTCTGCATTTCTGCCAAATGAAAATAATCGTTTTTTTTTTTTTTAATCAAGAATAAAAAAAAAAAAAACAGAAATACATTAGCTCGCAACCCGCGTCAAGGGTCCTCATTCTCTTGCGAGTCCCTACTCTACCTACTACTGCAACTTTAACTACTAACATTTGTAACATAAACCGGAAATACAACAGTCCCTCTCACATTTTAATTTGGCAGACAAAGCACATCCCTTTGCCAAGGAACTGCTCCCTCAGGTGATACAAAATAGTCTGTATACAAATTACGGGCTGCCAGTCCAGACACTCCAGGTCTTCTATGTGGTGTGTAGTCCAAAGGGATGTAATTAGTAGAGAAATGGTTCAGCTCTGCGTCCACTGCCGACTCATGAATCCTCAGAAAATTGTGGAGGACAACACAGGCTTGGATAACCTTTGTCACATTTTCAGGATTCAACTGAATGGAGCTCTGGAACACACGCCACTTGCTGCTTAGAATTCCGAAGGCGCACTCCACATACCGTCTTGCACGTGTAAGGCGGTAGTTAAAAATGCGCCTCTGTTCATCTAAGCCACGCCTAGGGAATGGACGCATCAGGTGAGGGGACAGTCCGAAACCTTCATCACCCACAATGACAAAGGGTGCTGGTGGTCCTGTAGATCCTGGAAGCTGTCTAGGTTCCGGAAGGTCGAGCTGGTTAGATGCTAGCCGTTCACCCATTCTGGAAGCCCTGAAGATGCCAGCATCCGCAGAGCTTCCATAGGCCCCAATATCGACAATTATAAACCGATAGTCACTGTCAGCCAAGGCCAACAGCACCACCGAGAAAAACTGCTTATAATTAAAATATTGAGACCCTGAGTGAGCAGGCTTTTTTACGCGGATGTGCTTACCATCCAGCGCACCAACACAGTTGGGAAACTGTGCTGATTGGAAGAAGCCATCGGCAATCCGAATCCAGTCCTCTGGCTTGGGCTTTGGCATAACTGCTGCTCGAAGTTGCTGCCAGATGACTTCGCAGGTAAGCTTGACAATCTTGGAAATAGTGGAGCACCCCAGCAGAAACTGGAAATGTAGGGAGGCAAAGGAGTTGCCGGTAGCAAGAAATCTGTAAAAAAAACCAAAAACATATATATCAAAATATGCACAGACAGGAAAAATATCTGCAGCACGGTGGCAAGGCGTCAATATGAACAGGGGACAACTATACTAATATTGTTTGCAGGGTAGAGACATGTCGTAGAAGGGGATTTAGGTTTTCTTACCTCAGAGTGACGATCAGGCGTTCCTCTGGAGAAATGCAACGTCTCATGGTGGTGTCCTGGAAGATCAGTCCAGGACGAAGGTCCGCCAGCAGACGATCAAAACTTTGAACGGACATACGGCAGTAGCTGAGGAACTTGTCCGGGTGCTGCCGCAGGTCAGAGTACAGCATGTTGAAATGCCCCTTCCTAAGCCGTTGTGAGATAATGGGGTGAACCCAATATCTCCTCCTCCTCCTCGGTTCTTCGTCCAGCATTGGTGGTTGCTGTCCAAATCGCCTGGAGAGGAGCCAGTGCAGGAGTACATCATCCACATCATCAGAAGACATGTTCGCAGTGAGTAAAACTGTCAAAAACCACAGCTATATCAGCAGCGCAATCTCACTGAACTCGCACAAAGCAAAGATCAGGGAAAATGCAGCAGGAAATGGCTCCAGAGCGATCATGTGACCTTAAAGGGGGTTTGACCAAGCTTTTGGCATCCTCTTTCAAAGTCCCTTTTTTTTTTTCATCCGCATTTTTGCGGATTACATACGGATGAACTGCGGACTACATACGGATGAACTGCGGATGACATTCCACGGAACACGGTCCTGGAATTTGCGGACCAGAATAACACCACGGTCGTGTGCATGAGGCCTTACGACCCTAGTATAACAGTTTTAGATAGAGAAGGACTGAATGCGGATATCATGGAGGACGAGTTATCAGATGCTATCAAATATCTTAAATTGGGGAAAGCTCCGGGACCAGATGGCTATTCAGCTAAATACTATAAGAAAATTGCCCCACAACTGCTACCCCATCTACTGCCATTCCTTAATACCATTATGTCTGGTAAATGCCTGGTCCCATTTCCCTGCTCAATTTAGCCTATAAACTTTTTACTTCTATTTTAGCATCCCGACTAAATAAATTGCTCCCTAGTTTGGTGGATAGGGATCAGGTTGGTTTTATACCAGGCAGACAGGCAGCGGATAGTGTTTGGAAAATCTTGAATGTGATCCACTATGCGAGAAGAACCACTACTCCCATTATAGCGCTCGCCCTTGACATAGAGAAGGCGTTTGATAGTCTATCTTGGCCTTACCTCCTACACACTTTAAATGCCATGGGCATCAGGAGTTCGTTCCATTCCGTGGTCACTGCCCTCTATTCTTCCCCTACCACTACTTTAAAAATTCCTTATCGCCATCCTAGACCTGTTAAAATATTTAGGGGAACACAACAGGGGTGTCCCCTCTCTCCTGCCTTGTTTGCATTAGTAGTGGAGCCTTTAGCTATAGCTATAAGGGACAATGTTAATATTTCGGGCATGGAAATCGGCGGGAAACAATATAAGTTAAATCTTTTTGCTGACGACTTATTGCTGACTCTTAGTTAACCTTTACTCTCATTACCTAATCTAACTAGCCTTTTGGATCAGTTTGGTTGCATATCAGGTCTGAAAATAGATCGCACTAAGTCGGAAATAATGTTTAGCAATATCTCTGCTGTGACCCAAAAATTGGTGAATCTGAACTGTGGATTTAAGCACTGTGTGACTTATATTACTTAAATAGAGATTAAGTTAACGATGTCCTTACAATCTCTATATAAGGTCAATTCCCCACCAATGTTGTCTTCCCTTAAGAGACTGAGAAAAATGGGATTCGCCGTTTCTGTTATGGATTGGCTCCATACATTGCATCAAAATGGTCACTTTACCAAGATTGTTCTATTTATTTAGAACTCTACCTATCCCGGTCCCTAAACAGGATATTGACTCTCTTCAAAAATCAATCTTTAGGTTTATATGGCGTTATAAATTTCCACGTATCTCAAGGTCTGTCATGTATCTACACAAAACGAATGGTGGTTTCTCTGTACCTCATTTATTTAAATATTCATATATCAAGCTGCTAGACTCTCTCAATTAGCGAGTGTCATGTCGGGAGCTCTTGCACCTCTCTGGACTAGTCTTGAAGCCCATTTAGTATCCCCCTTGATGTGGCCCCCGTTAATTTGGACCTCTGCTCTATATCCTGACAATTTCAGACATGTATTTCCATTTTCCTACTTTGACCTGGTGTTATGGTGGAGCGTTAGATTTAAGTTCGCTTTACAGGGTAGGCCTTCCTTGCTAACGCCTATATTTTATAATCCTGAATATCCCCCAGCTTTAAACCCACACTCTTTTAGATGGTGGTTAGATAATAAACTCTTCCCTGTGAGAAACTTTATCCTAATTATTTCAATGTTACGTTCCACCCGCCATTTACTGAATTTTTCCGTGCTCAACAGATTCTGCATTTTTTTTTAAAAAATGACCCCCACCTCACCTAAATTAGACTTAGCGCCTATGGAATCCCTATGTCTTTTTAGAGCTAACTTACCAGAATCATTGTCTTTTCTTTATTCTATTTTAAACTGTCCACCTACTGGAGGCAAATTGCCATTCATGGTCAAATTGGAGGAAGAGCTAGGGTTATCACTTGATCATGATCAATGGGGTTTTATTACTTGAGTTTATATGATACCGACCAGAATACACACTATGTATCCTGATATTCCTGACACATGCTTTAGAGGATGTGTGGACCCCGGCACTCATCTGCACACGTGGTGGACTTGTCAAAAAGTCAAATGCTTTTGGAGATTGATTATAACACTTGCTAATTCAGTGATGAATACACACATAGAACTAACCCCTGAGGTTTGCTTACTAGGGGTTAAACCAGACGGTCCTTCTTACTCCATCTTTAAATTGCATCAATTCCTTATGATGTCCGCTCATATACATGTTGCTCAAAATTGGAGAAGGCCGTCACTTTCAATTACAGCAGTGAAAAATCGTATGAATAAAATTTTGGTTTACGAAAATTTTAAAGCCGTTAGACAAGATACTGTAGCTCAATTTGATAAGATTTGGTCCCCATGGCTGCAAACTATGGCGGTCCCAAACCTTTCTTATTATTTAGCAATATGATGTTCTCTATTTGTGGTGAGGGAGTGCTCGGGTCCCTATCTTTGTTCTTTGCTTTGCCTATTATCAAGATTTTGTGGTTTGGACTATACCAAAGATATTTCTATATCCACCCACGCTTAGTATTTAGGCATATGTTTTTTTCTCTGCATGCTTCTTATTCCACGGACACCATGTTCATACTGTTTAATTTTATCTCGTTCTTTGAAATAATATACCCTGCTGGATATAGTTTATTTGACTTCCTGCATGAAGTCTCGACTTATTATCTACATATGTAAACTGCCAATTTTATATCCGAATTTTGTTGTAATTCAATAAATTACTTTGAAACAAATGTCAGTGTCCTTTCAAAGCAGACTAGAATATTGATTTATCATTAATTCATTAATGTCAGTGTCTTCTTTGAGGTATATCTAGACTACCATCGTGTGAAGCACCTTTACTGCACAAAGGTGACTAATTTGACTAATATGACTACATCTAAAACCAATTGGCTGTTTCAGTGAATAGTTTGTGTGTGTGTGTGTGTGTGTGTATGTATATATATACACTACCGTTCAAAAGTTTAGGGTCACTTAGAAATTTCCTTATTTTTTAAAGAAAAGCACAGTTTTTTTCAATGAAGCTAACATTAAATTAATCAGAAATACACTCTATACATTGTTAATGTGTTAAATGACTATTCTAGCTGCAAACGTCTGTTTTTTAATGCAATATCTACATAGGTGTTGTGATATCCTGGGGACCACTTAGCTCATGGGATCGCCATCTCCCAGGTGAGATGGTTGGCACACATAGAAAGTTCACTCCAACTCCTTGAGTAAAAGGTTTAAACCAGCCGCAGCTAGCTTTATTGTCAACGTCTACAGTGAAGATGCAACTCCGGGATGCTGGCCTTCAGGGCAGAGTGGCAAAGAAAAAGCCATATCTGAGACTGGCTAATAAAAGGAAAAGATTAATATTGGCAAAAGCACACAGACATTGGACAGAGGAAGATTGGAAAAAAGTGTTATGGACAGACGAACCGAAGTTTGAGGTGTTTGGATCACACAGAAGAACATTTGTGAGACACAGAACAACTGAAAAGATGCTGGAAGAGTGCCTGACGCCATCTGTCAAGCATGGTGGAGGTAATGTGATGGTCTGGGGTTGCTTTGGTGCTGGTAAAGTGGGAGATTTGTACAAGGTAAAAGGGCTTTTGAATAAGGAAGGCTATGACTCCATTTTGCAATGCCATTCCATACCCTGTGGACAGCGCTTAATTGGAGCCAATTTCATCCTACAACAGGACAATGACCCAAAGCACACCTCCAAATTATACAAGAACTATTTAGAGAAGAAGCAGGCAGCTGGTATTCTATCTGTAATGGAGTGGCCAGCGCAGTCACCAGATCTCAACCCCATAGAGCTGTTGTGGGAGCAGCTTGACCGTATGGTACGCAAGAAGTGCCCATCAAGCCAATCCAACTTGTGGGAGGGGCTTCTGGAAGCATGGGGTGAAATTTCTCCCAATTACCTTAGCAAATTAACAGCTAGAATGCCAAAGGTCTGCAATGCTGTATTGCTGCAAATGGAGCATTCTTTGACAAAGCAAAGTTTGATGGAGAAAATTATTATTTAAAATAAAAATCATTATTTCTAACCTTGTCAATGTCTTGGCTATATTTTCTAGTCATTTTGCAACTCATTTGATAAATATATGTGTGAGTTTTCATGGAAAACACAAAATTGTCTGGGTGACCCCAAACTTTTGAACGGTAGTGTATATATACATATATATATACTGTGAAAAAGTTTTAGGCAAGTTTTAGGCAATTGTGGAAAACTTCTGCAAAGTAAGAATGCTTTTAAAAATAGAAGTGTTAATAGTTTTTTTTTATCAATTAACAAAATGCAAAGTGAATTTACAGAGGAGAAATTTGAATCGTATCAATATTTGGTGTGACTAACCTTTGCCTTCAAAACAGCATCAATTCTTCTAGGTAAACTTGCAGAAAATCATGGATTTTTTAGGATTATAGTCAGGTGTATGATTAACCAGTTATACCAAACAGGTGATAATGATCATCATTATCATATGTAGGTTGAAACACAGTCATTGACTGTAAGAGAAACAGCTGTGTAATAGGCTTAAAATTGCGCGAGGAACAGCCAAACTCTGCTACAAAGGTGAGGTTGTGGAAGACAGTTTCATGTCACAGGTCCATCATGGCAAGACTGAGCACAGAAACAAGACACAAGGTATTTATACTGCATCAGCAAGGTCTCCCCCAGGCAAAGATTTCAAAGTGGACTGAGTTTTCAAGACGTGCTGTTCAAGCTCTTTTGAAGAACACAAATAAACGGGCAATGTTGAGGACCGTAGACTCAGTGGTCGGCCAAGGAGATTTAGTGCAGAAGATCAAAGTTACATCATGCTTACTTTCCTTCGGAATCGGAAAATGTCCATCAGTGCCATCAGCACATTGTGTCATTGTCTTTGACTGCATTCTGCCTACCACTACAGAGCTAATTCCCACAAAATAAATATATATATATATATATATATATATATATATATATATATATATATATATATATATATATATATATATATATATATATATATATACAATCCAAGGGCAAAGAAACACAGCACTCCACACATCAAGGAAATCAGGCCATGTGCTCGTCACCAGGGGATGAATCAATTCCCCTTCTTTTTAGATAGATACCAGCATAGAACGTAGTAACGGCACCAGGACTTCAAGACGGATGAAAAACAGGGTGGATTTATTCACCTCAAGGAATAACAGCAACGTTTCGGTTCAACAGGAACCTTTCTCAAGCCATCACAAACTAACAATGGTGTCAAGCATAAATAGGGGGAGCATACATTATACAGCAATCAAGCTAATAACAGTACAATTCCCATTAAATTCATGTGAATAAAAGTTTCACAACACAATTAACACAGTGTTGCACAAGTGTATATCTTTTATCTGTAAAACGCCAAACATAGGCAATGTGTCAAATATAACAGTAGTGTACATACGCCATAAAAAGCGACAATAAGGGCAATTAGGATGATTGGGAAGGAGGCAGGGGCCAATTATAATTAAGTGAGGATCAATAGACTTACAGTTAGTAGTCCAATAGTAGTGTCCACATAGCCAGCGTGTACAGTCCGCGCGCTTCAACTGCGCATGCTCCAAGATGGCGTCCACACCGGATGTTCAATCCGGTGGAACGCATAAAACAGAGCGGTCGTGACTGCGTAAGTGCGGAAACGGAACTTGCGTTCCAATCTCACTGCGCAGGCGCCAGTCTCGAGACAAGTCAAGGTATTTATAGAAATAACATAGACATATAATTTTAGCGATAGGGCTGGATCCAAAAGTTTAGATAGGAAATGAATGCAACCTCCACCGAAAACGATGGATTTTGCAGCCTAATGCCCATATTCCACATAACAAAACCGTCTATCCAAAACCCCATACATTATGAAACCTCAGATTTTAAGAACGATCAAATGCAAAGACCATATAATGTGACTATGGTCACTTTGGGAGCAATTAAGAGGACTCATGACATTACAAAACATCCTAAATAGAGATGTGAAGTGTCCCACAAAAAGGGGACAATCATATTCCACACATATGCGCCACATATATTAATTATACAAAAATTAGTCTACAATTTGATTGTTCAAATGGAGAATGAAATTGAGGTTATGGATAAACTTTAATTAAATCTGGGCTGTAGTTCAATGTTACAAAAAAGGCAAAACAAACAATTTGTCACTGTATCGCTATGGTCTATGTGGGACAATACATAAAAGGCATCAAGTTGAACAATTCAAATGAAGAATCAACGATCCCCACGCAAAAAGCCTCTGCTACCTTCCATCATCCTTCACAGTGCTTGTAAGAAAATTGAGTATCTGAAAGTGAAAGAATGAACAAACAGTTATTCCTAAATATACAAAGGATATACAAATAGTTAAAAAATCACATATAAATACAGAGTCAAAATAAGACTCCACAAATTTTTATATACATGTACCACAAACTACACCAAAGAGACCAGAGACCGTACAGAAAAATCCCCCCAGGTTCCCGGGCAAGTTACCCCCCAATACATTAGATGTGTGGGCCATAAGGATATTCTATATTTAGGCCCTTTGGGGACATGGTCTCTAACCTATAAATCCACTCCAGCTCTTTTCTTTTGAGGACCAACCCCCTATCACCCCCACGCCTCAACTGAGGCACAGAATCAATGATTCTGAATCTCAATTGCGACACCGTGTGATTTTTTTAAACAAAATGTCTCGAAACCTATATCTCATCTGTAAAAGATCAGATGGATATATTGAAGAGTAAACAGTGTAGTCAGTTGGTTCAAAGGAATCTGACGCGTGCCGAAAATCTGGCTCTCAAAGAACTGATGGATAATGGTGATTTGACCATTAAACCTGCAGATAAGGGGGGTGCCATAGTTGTTATGGATACCTCCCTTTATCTGCATGAGATGGCTAAACAGCTTAATGACACTGATGTATATGCTGGGTTGTCAGGTGATCCCAAATTCACGTATTTACGTGAACTGGAGACTCTGATTACTAGTGCATTTAAGAGTAAAATTATTGATAGAAATCTATGTGAATTTTTACAAGTTAAATTTCCTGTTACTCCTGTTTTCTATCTCCTACCTAAAATACACAAGGACTCCACTCGGCCCCCTGGACGCCCTATTGTATAAGGGAGCGATTATTTATTTGTCCCGGCAGCCATGTTTATTGATAAAATTCTCAGGCAGTTTGCCATTGGTGCAGACTCCCACATCAGGGACACCTCGGACTTCCTGGTCAGAATTCAGGATCTTTTGATCCCTGACCAGTCGGTCTTGGTTACCCTTGATGTGGGGAGTCTTTACACCTCAATTGCCCACCAGGAGGGCATTGATGCCTCACTTTCTTATATAGAAAGTTCAGGCTTTTCTGAGGACAAAATTGGATTTATTAGATCGCTATTGGAATTTATCCTTACAAAAAATTATTTTTATTTGCAGAAAAGAGGGACGGCTATGGGGTTGAATATGGCCCCCACTTACGCAAATATTTTTATGCGTCGGATGGAGGAGGACCTTATCTATGTGTCCCACCACTTCAGTCAGGTACTGCGGTGGTGGCGATACATAGATGATGTCTTCTTCATCTGGACACTCGGATTTCTATTAGCGGTAATAAGCAAACTTCTGATCTGTTTTCTAAGAAAACGGACAGAAACAACCTCTTACACTATACCAGTGGACATCCGAGGACTATGTTGAGATCTCTACCCTATAGCCAACTGATTAGAGTCAAGAGGGTGGTAAGTCAGGAGGACAGACTATCCCCATGACTTGATCAGATGTGCAAAAAAATTTCTGATCGGGGCTACCCAAGTTATGTTTTAGAGTCGAACAGACGAAAGGTTGATTTATTGGATAGACACGATCTTTTAGGTGGGAAATTGACTAAAGAAAAGAAAGTCCGGGTACCCTTCATCTCGACTTTCTCCACAATAAGTTCACAAGTCGGTGAAATTTTGCGGAGGGATTGGAAATTTCTCAGTAGAGCCTTCCCAAATATAGCTGAATTCCAGGACAGACCCATGATGGCATATAGAAGAGGCAAATCAATTAAAAATATGGTTGTCAAAGCGGATATCGGGTCTAGTCGTAGGAGTCAGATGTTCTTGGTACCTCCCAAAAATGGCTGCTACCCCTGTCTGGGATGCAATATATGTGATAGTATGATTAAGGGTGGTTCTTTTAATCATCCTTAAACGGGTAAATTAATACAGATTAAAGGCTTCTTTACATGTCAATCTTCCTTTGTGATTTACCTTCTAAGCTGTCCTTGTGGTTTACACTATGTTGGTGAAACTACAACGGAATTGCGCCTCAGGTTGAGAAACCATAAATCAAATATCAAAACAAAGAGGCAGGATTTGCCAATTTCGAGACATTTTGTTGAAAAATATCACACGGTGTCGCAATTGAGATTCAGAATCATTGATTCTGTGCCTCAGTTGAGACGTGGGGGTGATAGGGGGTTGGTCCTCAAAAGAAAAGAGCTGGAGTGGATTTATAGGTTAGAGACCATGTCCCCAAAGGGCCTAAATATAGAATATCCTTATGGCCCACACATCTAATGTATTGGGGGGTAACTTGCCCGGGAACCTGGGGGGATTTTTCTGTACGGTCTCTGTTCTCTTTGGGGTAGTTTGTGGTACATGTATATAAAAATTCGTGGAGCCTTATTTTGACTCTGTGATTTTTTAACTATTTGTATATCCTTTGTATATTTAGGAATAACTGTTTGTTCATTCTTTCACTTTCAGATACTCAATTTTCTTACAAGCACTGTGAAGGATGATGGAAGGTAGCAGAGGCTTTTTGCGTGGGGATCGTTGAGTCTTCATTTGAATTGTTCAACTTGATGCCTTTTATGTATTGTCCCACATAGACCATAGCGATACAGTGACAAATTGTTTGTTTTGCCTTTTTTGTAACATTGAACTACAGCCCAGATTTAATTAAAGTTTATCCATAACCTCAATTTCATTCTCCATTTGAACGATCAAATTGTAGACTAATTTTTGTATATTTAATATATGTGTCACATTATATGGTCTTTGCATTTGATCGTTCTTAAAATCTGAGGTTTCATAATGTATGGGGTTTTGGATAGACGGTTTTGTTATGTGGAATATGGGCATTAGGCTGCAAAATCCATCGTTTTCGGTGGAGGTTGCATTCATTTCCTATCTAAACTTTTGGATCCAGCCCTATCGCTAAAATTATATGTCTATGTTATTTATATAAATACCTTGACTTGTCTCGAGACTGGCGCCTGCGCAGTGAGATTGGAACGCAAGTTCCGTTTCCGCGCATGCGCAGTCACGACCGCTCTGTTTGATGCGTTCCACCGGATTGAACATCCGGTGTGGACGCCATCTTGGAGCATGCGCAGTTGAAGCGCGCGGACTGTACACGCTGGCTATGTGGACACTACTATTGGACTACTAACTGTAAGTCTATTGATCCTCACTTAATTATAATTGGCCCCTGCCTCCTTCCCAATCATCCTAATTGCTCTTATTGTCGCTTTTTATGGCGTATGTACACTACTGTTATATTTGACACATTGCCTATGTTTGGCGTTTTACAGATAAAAGATATAAACTTTTGCAACACTGTGTTTATTGTGTTGTGAAACTTTTATTCACATGAATTTAATGGGAATTGTACTGTTATTAGCTTGATTGCTGTATAATGTATGCTCCCCCTATTTATGCTTGACACCATTGTTAGTTTGTGATGGCTTGAGAAAGGTTCCTGTTGAACCGAAACGTTGCTGTTATTCCTTGAGGTGAATAAATCCACCCTGTTTTTCATCCGTCTTGAAGTCCTGGTGCCGTTACTACGTTCTATGCTGGTATCTATCTATCTATCTATCTATCTATCTATATATATATATATATATATATATATATGTATATATATATAGCAGTACAATAGTTTTTAGTTCAGAAATGTATTATTTCCTGCAATGCAAGAGGGATAAACCAGTGTGTGTGTATGTATATATATATATATATATATATATATATATATATATATATATATATATATATATATAAACAATGGAAGTGGTTGAACTAATGAATTTCTCCACCTAAAATACATTCAGTGAAGTGAGTGCATAATAACACAAATGCTAATAGGGTTAAAAAATTCATCTAAGTGCTGATAATTATTGTCCTGACATTTCGCAATGTATTATGAAGGCAAGTGTAAACTATGTGGGAGAAAAGAGGTGAGAATTATTAGAAGCACATTTTTGTCCCAGAGCTGAGGCTGTTACTTTTGCAGTCCCTGTGGCTGGCACTGTGGAGAATTGTAGCTAAACAAAAACTGCTCATGTTTCAGATCTTGGAGTTTTCAGATTGTAGATGGGCGAATAAATTCCTGCCAATAGGAAGAAAACTATCTCTAATGTGCCATTTACATGACTTCATTCCGATTTCAACAAATCTGTTATTCATTGCGTAATAAAAGGTTATACATTATTCCAATAAATGTTCTTTATCAATTAGGCTCTGTTCACATCTGCGTTGGGGTCCTGTTTTGATGTTCCGTCTGAGCTTTCTGTCAGAACAGGACCCTGAGCAGACACAAACTGGCATCGGCGGAAACCAGAGATTTCCTTTTCAATCCCTAGTGATTTCAATGGTGACGGAGCCGGTGCCCGTGGTTTCCGTTTGTCTCTTTTGTGTACCGGATCCGTCACAAAAGAGAGGAACGGAAACCACGGGCACCGGCTCCGTCACTGAAAACAATGGTGATGTAAACGGAAACCTCTGGTTTCCGTCGGTGTCAGTTTGTGTCTGCTCAGGTTCCCGTTCTGATGGAAAGCTCAGATGGAACGTCAGAACGGGACCCCAACGCACATGTGAACTGAGCCTTACTCATGCTTTTTAAGATCTCTGCTTGCTGTCATTCATTGTTCCAGAGGATAACATTCAGGCCATGGTCATGTGATAGACACACAGGTACAGGACTGATTACAGTAAGGGTATGTGCACACGGTAGCAGGCTTTTACGTCTGAAAAGACAGACTGTTTTCAGGAGAAAACAGCTGCCTCGTTTCAGACGTAATTGCTCCTCCTCGCATTTTGCGAGGCTTCTATGACAGCCGTAAATTTTGAGCTGTGCTTCATTGAGTTCAATGAAGAACGGCTCAAATTATGTCTGAAAGAAGTGCCCTGCACTTCTTTTGACGAGGCTGTATTTTTACGCGTCGTCGTTTGACAGCTGTCAAACGACGACGCGTAAATGACAGGTTGTCTGCACAGTACGTCGGCAAACCCATTCAAATGAATGGACAGATGTTTGCCGACGTATTGTAGCCTTATTTTCGGACGTAAAACGAGGCATAATACGCCTCGCTTACGTCTGAAAATAGGTTGTGTGAACCCAGCCTTATAGTATGTGTATCAGAGCTGTGTCTTGTAATGACCTGAGCGCCTATGTCATCACATGATCAGGACAGATCTTTATCCCCTGAATGATAGCATGCAGCCACAGCTCATGAATACGGGCTGCAGGAGAAAAATCGTGGATTTTTTTTAACACTACAGATTATTGCCAAGCAAGCGACACACCGATGAAATCAGGATTTCTGGCATTACTTTATGCTGCCCTCAGTAAGGGAAGCATAAACCTGGTGACAGATTTTCTTTAAGGCCCAGTTTGCACAGTTTTTTGGCGTTGATTTTGATGCGGAAACCATTTCGGAATAGGCGCCAAAAACATCCGAAATCATCCCCCATTGATTTGAATGGGTGGCAGAGGCGTTTTTTCCCGGCCAGCTTTTAGTCGTTTGCGGGAAAAAAAGTGGCATGTCTTTTCTTGCTGCGGTTGCGCCTCTGACCTCCCATTGAAATTGTCCTCACCGCTGGTGAAAAACGCAGCGAAAAACACAGGCAGGTCAAAACCTGCCTCGAAATTTCTGAGGGAATTTTGAGGCCGATTTTTTTCTGTCTGGAAAAGTGTGAACAGGGCCTAACAATCCTGTGGTCAGCATCATGTTCTATGTTTCTATTAGGCCAGCAACACACACACACACACACACACACACACACGATCCTGGCCTTACCTTGGTTTCCCAGGATCATTGCCGGTGATCTATCTCTGTAGAACTCTTTATATTAATTCCTGTCTACATCCCAGTACCAATACTACTACTATGTTATAGCTAGGTTTATATAAAGAAACATTTCTGGGATAGGCATTGGTTTCCGAAGCTATCATGTGACTCACATTGTTGTTAGTTGTCATTTCTTCTGCTGCTTATTTATTAATTTGCTATAGGGAATGACACACCTAGTATTTTATTCATGAAGTGAAAGAACCAAGAATCCAATTTTCTTCATATAAGCAGTTGAAGAAACTACAATAAGCAGATTTGGCATAGAAGCCTCTACAGCACAGAACACCATTGTCACACAGTACTGTGCAGTTGTGAAATATGCATACACTTCAAACGTCTCCTTTGTTTTGTGGTAGGAAATGGTTAAGTATATTTAGCAGAAACCTGTCTGTCCAGAAAACCGAAACACAACATACAAATCAGAACCCTGCCAATGCAAATTCTATTACAAAAATCCTCCCCTACAATATGTGAAAAATGAAAAGAATGAAGTTTAGCCTTCCAGGAATATTACTAACTGTGAATATGTGTATATTGTGTGATCAGAGTCTGTGCATTGCACCTAAAGGTGTAACATATATATTATTATTTATATAGCAACGTAAACTTCCAGTGCATTGTGAATGGGAAATAAAGGAGTATTACTATGTGTATGAAAGAACACATATAACAGTCAAATAAGCAAATACAAATGACACACAGAACAAAGAGACCAATACCAAAGGAGACCAGACCATGAGAGCTTACAATCTACAAGGAAAAGAGGCAGAAGGAGTGGTGGTGGTAGAAACCATTGTAGTGGAGACAGGGTTATCGTAGATTGCGCGCTTGTCTGAAGAGGTGGATTCTCAGGTTGCCTACTCTCAAGTCTAGAGTAGGAAAGAGTCTGATAGCTTGAGGTACTGAATGCCTGAGAAGGAGATACATGGCAGTAGTCCAGGGGTCAAGATTATAAGGAGCAAGCTAATGGAGAAGAGAGATCTTGTAAACAGTGGCGGTACCTGGAGCCGAGGACAGAGCTGTATGGAGGGGCAGGTTATATATGGTCAAAAAGAGACTTGGGGAGAGGTGGGTGAACAATACAAGGTGGTTGTCCCCAAGGAGTTTTGAAGTAAAAGGAAGCAGTGAAATGGGATGGTAGCTAACCAGCGATGATGGGGTCAAGGCAGGAGGAATGGCACAATGGGGATGTGATGGGGAATGGTTTTTAGGGTTCTTTATACAGCAGCCAGACAATATATCAAGGGAGATGGTCTCAACATGGCTTCCTGACCAGGTGGTTATTACACTCTCCTCGAGGCAGGGATCCTATGAGACATCTGGTAAAGCATAAAGAAGGAGTATTGTGAGCTTCAGCAATGGTACAAGT
This sequence comes from Rhinoderma darwinii, assembly GCF_050947455.1. Taxonomy (NCBI): domain Eukaryota; kingdom Metazoa; phylum Chordata; class Amphibia; order Anura; family Rhinodermatidae; genus Rhinoderma; species Rhinoderma darwinii. The sequence continues at coordinate 207,750,794 of NC_134690.1, read as the reverse complement.
ATTAGATCGTCATGCAACAACAACAGTATAAACAATTGCCAGCAAACTAAACGGGGGTAGTAACAGCATTAAAAAAAGAGATGGTGTAAAGAATGGGAGGAGAGAAAGAAGTGTGGGAGAGGCAGCACAAGCTAGGCGGGGGTCCAAGATGCATTAGATGAGGTACCGCCAATGTACAGGTTCTCAAGATGTGAATGGAATAACAGAGATGAGAGAAATGAGTAGTTTGTCTAGGAGAGATAAAGCTATTTTATATAGGTATATTCTGGTGTAGCAGTAAAGTCCAACCAACTCTGCCAAATCTCCACGTAGGATTCTGATAATGCCTTGGAGTCAACCATCAACGCTTCCATCCTTTGAAGGTAGTGAATTTCAGAGAACCATTCAGTAATTGTGGGGGGACAGGTGTTCCAGTCAGTCTGCTAGCAAAAAAATAGCATGAATGTGAAATGCATTAAAGCCATATAGCCGACCATGTAAAACATGGATAGCCAGGTACGCCAGAGCGAGTGGCTGTCTCCTCATCTCTTTATAATGTTCATATGCCCTGGACAAAAGTCTGAGATTTCTCCTAGGAACCTTAGGCCACCAAGCTTCTTCAAAGGACAGAAAGAAGATTTTTTGTTAGACTTATTTAGTTTATGAGAATCCTAACATTTAGCTTGTTATACATGTGGATATTGGTTTTCCATGTGCATTAAAACATTATCTTATAAATGTCATGCCTGCGTTACAAGAATGAGGAAATCATGTTTCACAAGTTCGAGTATTCTTGAAAAGTGTGTGAGTGAGTATAACTCTCCTACCGTACGTTACCACTGATATGTTAAAGAAAAAAAATAAATTTTTCAGACAATAAACATAGCAGGGATCTCTTAGTTCTAGGAGATAAGAATAACCATGAAGATAGAAATATTTATTAACTGTATTGTGTTCCATATCTGCAATGAATCCTCAGTTTGGGGTGCTTTTGGAGATGTTAAAGTGGATTTGTCGGGTGTCCAATGCTACCCTGTCTGAGGGTGCCATATGATCGAGACGGGAATGCTGAATTCAAGGATATATCATTTGATTCAGTATTTTCTTGTAAAAAGCTATTTAAATGAGAAAAAGCCTATGAGCTCATCTCCCCCCCACCTGCACAGAGTGATTGACAGATTTCCTGCATACAAACTCATACAGGAAAAGTTGTCAGTCACTGTGTGTGGTCAGGGGAACCGGGATCACAGGCTTTCTGTATCTTTTTGTTACAAAACAATAATGCATCAAATAAAAAGAACAGAAAGTTGAGACTAGTGGCATTTGTGGCTTTTGCTCACAGACAGACAGGCATTGATCAGGACAGATGGTGGTCAGGCAGGTATCAGGCACATATAAGAGCAACTAGAGATCATAAGCACAATCATAAAAAGCTCTGCGAGTAGCAGGTGAAGTAACAGGTTAGGAAACATACCCGTCACACACACAGGAATGTATGGAAATGTAAAGAGGACCTGTTACTAGGTCATATAAGTTAAACTGGTTAACTGACCTGAAGAGCACTATCTCTCTGATTCCAGCGCTGTTCAACTTATATGACCTAGTGACAGGACATCTTTAATGTTTAGGCACCACAGTGGCCAAAATATATAGGGATAACCGTATAAACTTGGCCAGCGCATTAGAACACCTTGTTTGCTGTACCTTTGAAACTATAGGTGTCCACGTTTTAATAAGCACAGAATGTCAAAACCAGCCTTGGAAATGAGGCCCACCATGGGGAAGGGACCATCTCTAAGGAGAAGAAAGAAGCTGGAACAGGTTGGAAGGGAAAGCTGGTGATTGGGAAACTACACCTGCCTGCCATTTGGGATGGCAAGCAGGTGAGATGACAATGAACAGATGAGGCCTGGAAACTCCCTTCTCATCACTGATCTGTAGTGGAGCTGGTCTTTGCCAAGGTTTATTTTCTTGGGAAGCACTTAAAATGTCCTCTTTTGGAGGAGTAGAATGTATAACATAACTGACTAGATGCACAAAGGAGTCCCTCCTACATAACCTAATCTTTGGCACAAATCCTGTCTAAAATCAAGCTAACAAACCTTTTAGGGTGCTACCAGCATCCTATCCAACTGCCAAAGACCTTTTGATACTGGATTCCTCATACTGTCATATTAGTGGGTACTTATGTACCCCTGTAGCAGGAATACCCGACTGCAGCCTCCCCACTACCTTTAGGCCCTGTTCACACTGAGTTTTTTTTTACGCGGAAACCCCGTCGGAAACCGCACCAAAAAACGTCCGAAAACGCCTTTCATTGATTTTAATGGGAGGCGGAGGCGTTTTTTCCCCGCGAGCTTGCGGGAAAAAGAAGTGTCATGCCCTTTCTTCTGCCATTTCCATCTCTGACCTCCCATTGACATCAATGGGAGGCAGAGAAAGCGGTTTTCGCTTCTTAGAAACGAACAACATACTAATATTTTGTCAGCAGGTTCCAGCAATAACAAAGCTAGAAATTACTGAAAAGTTAATTCAAAGGTTGCAAACAATATGGATCCCGTTTAAAAAAAAAATACAAATATCTCTGCAAGTAGAACAAATATATTTAGCTATTTTTGTTTTATTGTCCTGACTTCTGATTTGTTAACATATAGACAAGGTAATCTTCTTTGTCATAGACCCCTGCACACTCAGCATTTTGAGTATCCACTTTACGCACCGGGCAATCAAACGAAACACGTGTCATGTCAACAGACTGTTTCTTAAGCCCAAGTTGTGTCTTAAACGGGTTCTCTAGGTTGTTTTTTTAAATAACTAGCCCTCTGACTCAAAATATCTAAAATATGCCCTCAAAGCCTCCCTACGATGCCTACTGACCTGAGAGCCATTTTGTGTGTATGCATTGCACAGAGAGTGAGAGCAGGGGTCCCATGTACAGACTTGAACGAGGCTTTCCTTCCTTGAATTTTGTCCACCCAAAAAATTGGCCTCTGAGCTAATGTCATACTTTGTTATAAGCCTGCAACAACCCTGCAGGTTCCCTACAAGTCTCCGCTCTCAGTTGGACTTTAACTATTAACTATTTGTATGTTTACATTTGTAGATCATTGCCACATTTCGAGCAGCTATATGTGACCCCCCTATATAACTTTATTCAGGAAAATTTACTGGCCACTCCTGATGTTAGGTCTTACTATTTCGCGAGTCAACTGACGCATTTTGTATGACATAAAAAGAAAACAAAAAAGGATGGTGACAAGCCTAAACGCAGGAGTGTAGCTATAGGGCATGTAGAGGTAGCAGTCGCTACTAGGCCCTTGTGCCTGAGGGGGTCCAAAATCCCCATTGATACATAAGACACCAGTATTATATATGGCACATGGTAGGTAAGGGCCCCGTTACAGATTTTGCATTGGGGCTCAAGAGCAACAAGTTACGCCACTGCCAAAATGCTTAAAACTCTTCCCCACTCCCACATGTTTATATACAATGATACCTCTTTGAGATGACCACCCTCAAATACTTTCAAAAATAGTCTGGGGTGGTGGTCCTCTTAAAGATGTCCCGTATGCATAATATATGATAGTACAAATAGTCTTTCACAGGTCTAGATAAATGTCTGCTCAAAGAGAAGGTATTTTGAAAACCGGTATCACTGTATCTTGGGATGAAGTTTCTGAATCCTACAAACATCTGCCTGGTTCCTAACCGCGTATTAAATCCGAACTTGTGTATTATTTTATAACAGTGACCATAAAATGTGTATATTTCAATTATTTTTGTGAAAATGTTTAAATAAAAAAAAACAATGATATGTATAGATATAATATAAAAAAATGTATCTTTCAGACAATGAATCATAATGGTATAGTCACACGCAGCAGATTTGTTGCAGAAACTTCTTCCAATTAAAAATCTATTCAATACATCAAAATGAGGTTGTTTACTGCAGCACGCGCATGGATTTCTTCAAACCCCATTCAGATGTATGGAACAGTTGCAGATATTTCTACAAAAAAATTGCCATGCGTGAATTTACCCTTAGTGTCCCTCGTTGACCATCCGAAATGTTGGGAGGTACTGTATGCATTAAAGTGATATTGGAGAATATTTCTTACACCCGTACATGTTTCCTTGCTATAAAAAGTAAGTATTTTTGTGCAAACACTAGAGCTATTTCAAAGATAACACATAGGTGTGTGTGTGTGTACACATTTATTAATGTACATCCAAGTTTGTAATGGGTACAAGTTAAATTTATGCTGCGTTGTGTTTATTTGTATAGTAAATATGTGATGCTTATTATAACCTCCTCTGGTTCTTATGCTCTTTCGCAACGGCCGAGGTGTTCTCTCCTGACTAATATCCACAACAGATGATCAGGTTACACTTGTTCGCCATCCCTTGGTGATAGCTTTGTTGCTTTGTTACAGACAGAGGAAATGGCATTGGTATGAATGTTTAATGTGTTTAGTATGCTGTGGGCTCTCCATCTTCACTCACACGTCAGGTAGGTCTTTATCATTTACTCTTTGGTATTATTTTCTTATTTCTGTTTGTTTGCGGAGTGTACTCGATATTTCAAAGGAACACACACAAGGACAAGAGGATGTGGATTTGCTCTGTTCTTCGTGTGTGACCATCAAAGCCATGTAGTCTACAGCTTATGCTTCTGTGGATTTTGTTGAACAATTTGCATTTCGTCACTATGTGTTGGGTATAATATTTAAGTAATTCTTTTAACAAGAAGAAAATGTGTTGCTGTCGTGTAATTTTGTACAGTCTGAAATATATGAGCATGGCTTCTGCAAACGTATATGGAGTGCTATCACCAAGAGCGGTGCAGTAACTAAAGACATTAGAGATCTTCATCATTGTATTTAACAACATACAAATACAATATGCCTATCACAAAATACAGGCAGGATAACCAGTATAATGCAAAATATAACATCTTTATTAGATACAAGATAAAATACAGAATATAACATGAAATGACAAACCCATGATACAAGGATCCCCACACATAAATACTAAAAACCTCCTATAGAAAAAAAACACATGAGTAAATACAGCAAAGTGCAAGTGCCTGAACAATAAATGCAGCAGCCCTATAGTGACAAGTTAGGGAAAATAATTAAACTAGACAATCACAAAAAGGAGGACAGAATACAGCCCAAAAGAGGGGGACCCCCGGACAAAGCAGGTGGCTTAACACGTGTTGGGGATAGGGGTCCCCCTCTTTTGGTCCGTATTCTGTCCTCCTTTTTGTGCCAGTCTAGTTTAATTGTTTTCCCTAACTTGTCACTATAGGGCTGATGCATTTATTGTTCAGGCACTTGGGCTTTGCTGTATTTTCCCATGTATTTTTTTCTATAGGAGGTTTTTCATATTTATGTGTGGGGATCCTTGTATCATGGGTTTGTCGTTCCAGTCTATATTCTGTATTTTATCTTGTATCTAAGATGTTATATTTAGCATTTTACTGGTTATCCTGCCTATATTTTGTGATAGGAGTATTTGATTTGCTATTTATGTGGGATCATTTATTGGTGATTTTTTAGTCCTCTTTTAGAGGAATTACTAACATACAAATAGAGTAACAGTTAGTTGCTACATATTTTAGTGTATTATTCTTATATTATAATTTACATGCCATTCCTTTCAAATCAGTAATACTTTTATGTTTGACAATCATATGAGGTTTCTTGTGGAATAGAGTATACCTATCAAATCTGAAGGCAGGGTGTACAGTTTATAAATGTAGATTACAGATTGGAAGAAAAAAACCTTTTCTTAATATGATTGGTTACTGGTAACAATTTACTGCTTTGTTACCATAGGGTTCTGCCAAAACAGTCTGAAGTAGCGTTCCCATGAGTACGATTTTCCATCAGGCAAAGTGATTTCTCATGGGAAACTGAAAGCAGACATGATTTGTTCAGGTTGACTGTATCAGCGGCATAAAAATGCTTCCTTAAATATTTGCAGTTGTGTAATTAGGTGGCGTGTAAATACACTATATGGACTGCATGTATTTGCGTACTGCAAATACACTATATGGACAAAAGTATTGAGACACCTACACATTAATCCTACAGGAGCTTTTATGACATCCCATTCTAAATCCATAGGCATTAACATGGAGTTGGTCCTTCTATTGCAACTAAAACAACTTCTACTCTTCTGGGAAGGCTTTCTACAAGATATTGGAGTGTCTGTGGGTATTTTTGCAAATTCATTGAGAGGAGCATTTGTGCGGTCAGACACTGATGTTGGACAAGAGGGCTTGGCTTGCATTCTCCATTCTAGTTCATCCCAAAGGTCTTGGATGGGGTTGATGTCAGGGCTCTGTGCGGGCCAGACAAGTTCTTCCACACCAAACTCACCCAACCATGTATTTATGGACCTTGCTTTGTGCACTATGGCACAGTCATGCTGGAACAGAAAAGGGCCTTCTCTAAACTGTTCCCCCAAAGTTGGAAGCATACAATTGTCCAAAAATTGTCCATCAAGATTTCCCTATACTGGAACTAAGGGGCCTAGGCCAACCCCTAAAAAACAACAACATAGCATTATCCCTCCTCGACCAATCTTTACATTCGGCAGAATGCAGTCAGGCAGGTTAGGTTCTGTGGCGATTCTCCAAAGCCAGACTCATCCATCAGACTGTCAGCTAGAGAAAGGCAGGGGTGGGATTCAAATTTTTAACATGTTCCCTGTTTTGCGGACAAAGATATACGCGTGGGGGGGGGGGATCGCAGTGTTTTGCAGTGTATTGCGCCATGGAAAATGATTCTAATAATAAAACAATTACGATATTCCAAATACACCCTATATTGAAGTGGACTCTAAATAAAGAAATTCCCTATCCAGAATGTTTTATTGTGTATTTCCACACTATGTATATAATTACATAAGCGTACATACCTACCTACCTACCTACCTACCTACCTACCTACCTACCGACGCTCATTATATTAAATTCACCCATTATGTATAGACCTATATGCGCACATTCAATATCCTAAGCGTGCTCAGCCCATTTAGTTAGGGTGTTCACTGTGAGAAGTGTGAAGGACAGTGCGGTGTGCGCAGTAAGCCGTGACAACTCTCCCGGCTAATGCACAGAAACGGTGCCAGGAGCAAGCTCAGTATATATATACAGCACCAAAACAAAGCCAAGTACATAAATACAACACCAGAACCAAGCTCAGTACAGTTATACAGCACCAGAACCAAGCTCAGTACATATGTACTCACCAGAACCAAGCTCAGTACATATATACAGCTCCAGAACCAAGCTCAGTACATATATACAACACAAGAACCAAGCTCAGTACATATATACAGCACCAGAACAAAGCTCAGTACATATAAACAGCACCAGAACCAAGCTAAGTACATAAATACAACACCAGAACAAAGCTCAGTACATATATATACTCACCAGAACAAAGCTCAGTACATATATACTCACCAGAACCAAGCTCAGTACATATATACAACACCAGAACCAAGATCAGTACATATAAACAGCACCAGAATAAAGCCAAGTACATAAATACAACACCAGAACCAAGTTCAGTACATATATATACTCACCAGAACCAAGCTCAGTACATATATACTCACCAGAACCAAGCTCAGTACATATATACACCAGGACCAAGCTCAGTACATATAAAGTGCACTAGAACCAAGCTCAGCATATAAATACAGCACCAGAACAAAGCTCAGTACATATATACAGTACCAGAACAAAGCTCAGCATATAAATACAGCACCAGAACGAAGTTCAGTACATAGATATACAGCACCACAACAAAGCTCAATACATATATACAACAGAACCAAGCTCATACATATATACAGCATCAGAACCAAGCTCTGTACATATATACTCACCATAACCAAGCTCAGTACATAAATACAGCACCAAAATCAAGCTCAGTACTGTATTTATGTACAGCAAGTGTTTTTATGCTTGTTGAATAAATCAAATACACTTCTTTGGATTATCTTGAGTACTGCAGTTCCTTTCTACGATTGCATATTGATTGTCTCCCTTGGACCTGGGATTCTTTGCTGCGTGCACCACCCATGTTTGGGGAGTTGTCCATTCACACTGAAGAATTTTTTTGTGGCTGTGCTGCTGTTTTCCTCAATATCTGAATATAATAGTACCATACACTGCGCTCCTGAATATAATAGCACTATACACTGTGTCCATGAATCAAGTTGTGTTAAACACTGTAAAGTAATGCACCATGCACACTTGTAGATAGTGGCCCTCATAGATCCCCCTGTAGAGAAGGGCCTTTTACACCTGCCGATATTCGGCAGATGCAGCGATCGTTGATCGGTGCTCGTTTGCTCCTGTCACACGGAGCTATGAATGGGCACGAGCAGTCGTTACTCCGATCGCTCTTCCCCATCCATTACCATCATGTTGTCAGTGCGTCTCCCTCTTTACACAGGGAGATGTGCTGTCGACAACGATAATATTTTACTTTTTTAAGATGATATGACCAGCAGATGATTGAGCATTTGCTCATTCATCTGCTGATCGCTGCCCTGTTTACACAGGGCAATTATCGGCATCGAGTGTTCTAAGAACGCTGGTCTGCAAAAAAGTTGCCCAGTGTAGAACCTCCTATAGTGCCTCTCATGGAGCCCCCTGTAGATAGGGCCCCCTGCGGCGTTATTATTATTGTTCCCTATATATAGTGCCACCAGTGGCGTCCCCAGTAGTTAGTGCCCTTATATAGTCCTCCCTTTTATATACAGAGAAGAAACGGAGTACAAAGCCATATATATATAAAAATATAACACATTTTTATTGATCACAAAAATAAGACAAACGTTTAAAAAGGTACATAATGGATCGAAAGACTCTATAGTATTACATGGTATAACAGGAAAACAGACTATCCATATAGTTATAGCAGTAAAGTAATACACTGAAGTCCTTACAATGAGGGAAGGGTAGTATATCATCCTATGGGTGGCTGACTCCTCATGAAAGTGCCCATCAAATTATGGACACAGTGGTCCTGGGAAAGCCTGAATGTCAAACAGATATGAGAAGCCTTACCCATGTCAGTGATATGGAAGCCTGGATGCCGTGTTTAAAACCCCAATGCGCATTTCGCGATGTGTGCTTCCTCAGGGAGTGTAGTCCTCCCCTTTTAGTTCGTGCCCCCTACATAGTCCTCGCCTGTAGTTAGTGCCTCGTATATAGTGCTCCCCTGTAGTTAGTGCCCCCTATATAGTGCTCTCTGTAGTTGTCCCTTATATAGTCCTCCGCTGTAGTTATTGTCCCCTATAGTTAAGGCCCCGAACACTGCCCACAATAATAGGAAAAATACATTATATGCTTACATATGCCGTTGCGGCGCCATCCTCCAGCGACGCAGTCCTCCTCCAGCGGAATGACGCAGCAGCACGATGACATCACGCCGACTGCATCATCACTAAAGCACCAAATGGTGAGGCATCATGTGCCTCGCCAGGGCAGCGCTAGTGAACTCTATTGTATCCGCGTCCTAAGGACGCAAATACATTTGAGTGCAGGGGACTGGTTCCAGTTTCCCGCTTCATCCGTTTTGCGAACTGGCTGTAATTTTAACAAACGGTTTGGGGAAACCGGGACAAGCTGGCCGGATCCCACCCCTGGAGAAAGGTGATTTGTCACTCCACAGAACACGTTTCCACTCCTCCAGAGTCCAGTGGTGGCGTGCTTTACACCACTCCATCCGATGCTTGGCATTGTGCTTGGTGATGTAAGGCTTGCATTCAGCTGCTCGGGCATGGAAATCCATGTCATGAAGCTCTCGGCACATAGTTTTTGTGCGGAAGTTAATGCTAGAGGAGGTTCGTAACTCTCGCAGTTATTGAATCAGCAGAGTGTTGGCGACTTTTATGCACCATGTGCCTCGACACCCAACATCAATCTGTAAATTAACGTGGTCTACCAGTTTGTGGACGAGTTGGTGTGGTTTCTAAACACTTCCACTTTACAATATTACCACCCACAGTTGATCATGGAATATCTAGGAGGGAAGAAATTTAATGAACAGAATTGTTACAATAGTGTCATCCTATTACAGTACTAAGCTCAAATTCAGCAAGCTGTTTAGAACGACCCATTCTTTCCCAAATGTTTGTAAAGGCGACTGCATGGCTAGGGGCTGGATTTTATACACCTGTGACAATGGGACTGAATGAAACATCTAAATACAATGATTAAGAGGTGTGTCCCAATACTTTTGTCAATATAGTGCATGAATAGGTAACAGTCTAGTTATATTGAAAAAAAAAATATGGTGTGGGTTATAACAGTTAGACCTCCACTAATCAGATGGCATATCCAAGTGATATGCCATAATTAACATTTGTGTAAAAACCCCTTTAATCAAAGTTTGACATCATTTATAATGCTTACCTCCTGTTTTGTATTATAGAGTTTTTTCAGAGGTTCAAATAATGTCTTATTGGTCCTAAAAAAGAAAAATATTCACATATGTGTTGTTGCTGTGGCGCAGCCAGAAAGGTTTGTAACCTGCAGGTTTTGAATCTTTTCCCTTCCTCTGCCTCATTTCTATAAATGTTCATTTTCTATATACCTCTGCTGATTGGGTGGGCTCTTCTAGTGTAATGTCCTATCTGTACTGTGTGCTTCCCTGCCCCTTCCCTCTCCCATCATGACTCTCACACACAGGCTGAGGCAGAGAGACTATAGCATGATCCCCCTTTCCCACACCCTGAGGGAGAGATGCTGCTGGAGCTTCCTTCCTTTTCATCACTGTCTAGTATTTACTGTTTTATACTAGGTTTATTTTTTTTTGGGCAACACAGGAGGTTTCCTACGTCCTAACTTTTAAAGAATGGAAAGTCGGACAAACCATGTGACGCATTAAACATGCTGCAGCATTGTTTTTCTGTTAAGCCTGGCTTCCTACCCCACCGCTAAGGATTCACAAGATTTTGGGAAAACTACAACTCCCAGCATGTACTTGTGGCCCTCCTTTGATTCTTATGGGGAAACCAGAACTCCCATCATTCCGGTCTGCAGTGGTCAGGGCATGCTGGGAGTTGTGGCTTCCCAAAAGAATCAATAAATTGCCACAGGTACCTGAGCTGAGCAAACCAAGATACAGGAAGTTAATTTACCAAAATCCTATAAAAATGTGGAACACTGGACTGCCAGGCTTCAGAAATAGCCAGGAATAGGAACGCTGGCCGCAAGGTGTAGTCTGTGTAGTGTCTCCCTTGGGGTATGTTCACATGCTGTGTTTTCAGGTGTATTTCAGGGCGTAAAGGCCCCAAAATACACCCGAAGAAGCGGACGCTGAACACCTACAAACATCTGCCCATTGAATTAAAAAACGGTGCCTAAAAAAATGCCCTGTAAAAAGAAGCAGTATGTCACTTCTTGAGCCGTTTTTGGAGCGGTTTTTCATTGTCAATAGAAAAACAGCTGCAAAAAAACGTCTGAAAAACATTTTCAGCTTCTAAAACGGCTGAAAATCCGAGGCTGTTTTCTATAAAAACAGCTCCATATTTTTCCAGCCATTTTTGATTCAGAGTATGAACATACGCAAATTCTCTCCCTGTCGACACGCTCTCCCCACTACACGTAGTGATAGCAATGAGACGAGGGAGCTGGTTGGCGGAGAAATTATGCAGCTGAGAGCTCAGTTCACTACAATTCTATACTCCGCCTGGCCCCTTAATCCCTACACGTAACCATGCAGTCCTGGCCGCTGTGACATGGCAGCACTGAGCCGGGACTTCAGTGGAAAATAGCGGACGCACACAGACCTCCCTGGACAGCATCGGATATCTGGGACTGTCACACTGGACCTGGGACGGTTGGGAGATATGGAGGTATGGGAACATTTGGAGACTGCAGGCAGGAAAAGAAGTATTATAGGCTGCTGGAAGATGAGCAAGATGCCACTTGCCTTATAACAGATATTACAGGATGTCATATTTACATGTACTACGGACATATACAAAAAAAATTATAAGGGAGTAGGACTTCAACAAGAAGATTGAAATGGGCATGTGTCTACTATTCACTTGAAATGTGTTCTACATGGTGTATTGATTTCTCTGATGTAGTCTATAGTTATAATGGTCAATAAAATATTTGTTTCCATAGCGTATATCAAAAAATAGAATTCATTTTATAAAGAGTAGTGGTTATAATTTATATTGCTTGTTTTCCATTGAAATGCTCTTTCTATTACATACAGGTCACCAGACTACTGAGTAGGCAACTGCCAGCAGAACTAAGAAACCTTTCACATATAAAGAGGGCAGCGAAAAGTTAAAAAACAAAAGTAAGTTTGCAGGTTTGTAATTTGCTAAACTTGTTGTATTATATGGCCACTGTTTTTACATACTGGATGGCATGATACTGAATTTTGCTATGATGCTGTCATTTCTGAAGACGTGATGTAGAGAGGTATTTTGGATGTATGCATTTAGCATTAATATTTTCAGTTATACTGTATCTAAAAAAAAAGTTAAAAAAAGCAGAATTTTATTAAAAGGGTCCTCTAGTACATTATAAATATAAAACAACACAGGTCTGAGTAATTAGTTTGTAATATATGGTATCTTCTGTCTCGCTTCTGTTCCTGAGAGCAGATCCTGGGGACCAGTACCACAGGCGCTGATGTGTCTTTGTTTCCATCCATGGGTGAGGAATATGTACATTGGACGTCATATGCACATTCCACCCTTGGACGCTCTAGATGCAAACAATCACAGTATATGTTACATTTCATATCCTTCATATTTCATGCTGCCATTTTACATTCATTTCCAGCACAATAGAATTTTGTGTACATTTTAATTTGCGGATATGACCCATAAACTAAAAACGTAGGTTCTGATTTTTGAGGCCAAATCAAAGACCGAATTTAACCCCCCAAAATAAATCTAAAACAACCTTTTCTTGAAAGGCAGACCTTCTCTGTGGTTAGTTGTCAGTGTTGGAAAAAGACGCAGAAAGCTGCATGTTTTCCCCTATAGCTAAGTAAATGAAATATTGCATGAAAGCCATTTAATACAGGGTCACGAGAAGCGTACCAGAAAGAAATCCACTGTTTGTAGCAGCTCACTGGTCTGGCTAATAGAGGAGAGTCCCTAATATAGCATGTGAACAGCATCTGTCCAGGACATAACAGAATAGTGGCGATAGACTATGTGGGTAGACTGTGCAACTATGGTAAAAAAATAATAATCCATATGGCATTTGTTTAGATTTAAATTGTCATAAATTACATAATAATCTTTGTAATGCAAACCACACAAACATCTGTAGCAGACTCTACTTTACATATTTTAGCTCCAACAACTGCTCCATTATGTCATAGCCACCGACATTTGAATACAATTTCCATGCTCCAGGATCTCCAGTCTAGAAACTGGAGACCACATCCACCTAATATGAAAACAAAAGCAATGGAAAAAAAATGCATTTAGTTAGCCAGCAAAGTGAAATAAATTGGCAGGTGTTAATCTGCTGTGAATGCAACGGAAAGTAAAGAAACACAAAGATTCAGCAGCACACTGCGGGCGCTAAGATATACGCAGACCTTGAATATATGGATTCATTTAAATTGCATTACTGCTATGCACTGTTTGGCCATAACATTAAAATCACCTTTCTAACATCATGTGTTTCCCTTGAGCCACCAAAACAGCTCTGACCAGCCAAGGCATGAACTCCACAAGACCTCTGAAGGTGTCCTGTGGTATCTGGCACAAAAACGTTAGAAGTAGATCCTTTAACCCCTTAATGACGAGCCTATTTTAAACCTTAACCCCTTCCCGCTCCTTGACGTACTATTACGTCATGGCAGCTGTATCGTTCGCGCTCCATGCCGTAATAGTACGTCTCGGGAGTAACGGCCGTTTCGGCCGTCCTCCCGACACATACAGGAGCTGTGACGCTGCTGTCTTGTTCAGCAGCTGTCACAGCTCCTACAGCGGGGACCGATCGCTGTGTCCCCGCTGATTAACCCCTTAAAAGCCGCGTTCTATAGAGATCGCGGCTTTTTAGGGGTTAAGCTGCCATCGCCGGCCTGCTACGCGATAGCGGCCGGCGATGGTGACTATGGCAACCGGACACCAAACAATGGCGTCCGGCTATGCCATAGACGGAAGCCTAGTGGGTCCTGACAACGTCAGGACCCACTATGCTTGCTGTCAGTGAGTAGCTGACAGTTCTAATACACTGCACTACGCATGTAGTGCAGTGTATTAGAATAGCGATCAGGGCCTCCTGCCCTCATGTCCCCTAGTGGGACAAAGTAATAAAGTAAAAAAAAAGTTAAAAAAAGATGTGTAAAAATAAGAAAATAAAAGATTTAAAAGTATTAAAAGTAAAAATCCCCCTTTTTCCCTTATCAGTCCTTTATTATTAATAAAAATATATAAACAAACAAATAAACTATACATAATTGGTATCGCCGCGTCCGTAACGGCCTGAACTACAAAATTATTTCATTATTTATCCCGCACGGTGAACGCCGTAAAATAAAATAATAATAAACCGAACCACAATCACAATTCTTTGGTCACTTCACCTCCCAAAAAATGGAATAAAAAGAGATCAAAAAGTCGCATGTACCTAAAAATGGTACTGATCGAAACTACAGTTCGTTACGCAAAAAATAAGTCCTCGCACGGCTTTATTGATTGAAAAATAAAAAAGTTCTGGCTCTTAGAATAAGGTAACACAAAAAGTAAATGATTGTTTACAAAACGTATTTTATTGTGCAAACGCCATAAAACATAAAAAAAAACTATAAACATCTGGTATCGCCGTAATCGTATCGCCCCGCAGAATAAAGTGAATATGTCATTTATAGCGCACGGTGAACGCTGTAAAAAAAAAACGAAAAAAAAAACAATAGTAGAATTGCTGTTTTTTAGTCACCACGCTACCTAAAAATAGAATAAAAACTGATCAAAAAGCCGCATGCACCCCAAGAAAACTACAATGGATTCCTCAAGGGGTCTAGTTTCCAAATTGGGGTCACTTTTGGGGGGTTCCCAATGTTTTGGCACCACAAAACCTCTTCAAACCGGACATGGTGCCTAATAAAAAGTGCTCCTTTGCTTCGGAGGCCGGCGCTTCAGTCCATTACTGCACTAGGGCCACATGTGGGATATTTCTCAAAACTGCAGAATCTGGGCAATACGTATTAAGTTGCGTTTCACTGATAAATCCTTTTGCGTTATAAAAAAAATGGTATAAAGAGGATTTTCTGACAAAAAAAAAAAATGTAAATTTCACCTCTACTTTGCTCTAAATTTTTGTGAAACACCTAAAGGGTTCATAAACTTTCTAAATGCTGTTGTGAATACTTTGAGGGGTCTAGTTTCTAAAATGGGGTATTTGATAGGGGTTTCTAATATATGGGCCCCCTCAAAGCAACTTCAGAACTGAACTGGAACCTAAAAAAATAAATAAATGAGGCAATACTTCGCTTCTTACATTATACTGATAATGAGCCGTGCCCACCCCGAGATTACCCCAGTTTTGACCGTTTGTATAAACGGAGACCCCTATTAGACCGTTCCAGTGCCCGGTTTTCCCAAGCATACACCCCCGAGAAGTGTATTTCTATTGATGAGTCCCTGGTACATTTTAAAGGGAGGGTTCAATTCCGCCAGTACCTGCCGGGTAAGAGGGCAAGGTATGGCGTGAAGATGTATAAGCTGTGAGAGTGCATCAGGGTATACCTACAGGTTTAGGATATATGAAGGAAAGGCCACCCCCAAACCAGACTGCATCCTGGACTACAATAGGTACATGGGAGGGATGGACTTGTAAGATCAAGCCCTGAAGCCCTACAGCGCCATGCGGTGTGGTATAAGAAGCTGGCCGGGCACATCATACAGATGGCATTGTACAATGCGTACATGCTACGTCGATGTGCAGGCCAGACGGGAACTTTCCTGGAATTTCAAGAGGTGATTATCAAGAACCTAATCTTTAGGGACCAAGAAGGGGGGGCACCCAGTACTTCTGGAAGCGAGCCCACACGCATCGTACCAGGGCAACACTTTCCAGGAGAAGTTCCCCAAACTGGCAAGAAGGGAAAAAGTCAAAAGAGGTGCAAAGTCTGCTATAAGAGGGCGATAATGGATGACACAATATATCAATGTGACACGTGTCCCGAATAACCAGAGCTCTGTATGAAAGTGTTTTAAAATGTATCATACATCCCTTGGTTTATAATTTACCCCAATTTTACTTACCCTGATGCACTCCACACAGCTTATCCCCCCTCGTCTTTCCCCTCTGGGCCCTGCTGTGTGTCCAGGCAGCTGATAACAGCCACATGTAGGGTATTGCCATACCCGGGAGAACCCACATTACAGTTTATGGGGTGTAGGTCTTCGGTCAAAATGCTCACTACACCTCTAGATGAATGCCTTAAGGGTGTAGTTTTTAAAACGGGGTCACTTCTTGCGGGTTTCAACTGTACTGGTACCTCAGGGGCTTCTGCATACATGACTTCGCACTAGAAAATCCCCAGTAGGCCAAATGGTGGTCCTTTCCTTCTGAGCCCTCCCATGGGCCCAAACGGCAGTTTATCACAACAAATGGGGTATTGCGGCACTCAGAACAAATTGCGCAACAGAATGGGGTATTTTGTTTCTTGTGAAAATAAGACATTTTTAGCCAAAACTACATATTATTTGAAAAAAAATAATTGTTTTCATTCCCAGCCCAATTCAAATAAGTTCTGTGAAAAAACTATGGGGTCAAAATGGTCACAACACCCATAAATGAATTCCTTGAGGGGTGTAGTTTCCAAAATGGGGTCATTTGTGGTGGGTTTCTATTGCTTTGATACCTCTGGGGCTCTGCAAATGCGACATGGCACCCGAAAACCAATCCAGCAAAATCTGTACTCCAAAGAACACACAGCGCTCCTTTCCTTCTGAGCCCTCCCATGGGCCCAAACGGCAGTTTATCACCACAAATGGGGTATTGCCGCACTCAGGACAAATTGGGCAACAAAATGGAGTATTTTATTTCTTGTGAAAATAAGAATTTTTGAGATAAAATGACAAATTATTGGAAAAAATATATATTTTTTTAATTCCCAGCCCAATTCAAATAAGTTCTGTGAAGAAACTATGGAGTCTAAATGGTCACATTACCCATAAATTAATTCCTTGAGGGGTGTAGTTTCCAAAATGGGGTCACTTCTGGTGGGTTTCCATTGCTTTGATACCTCTGGGGCTCTGCAAATGCGACATGGCACACGAAAACCAAACCAGCAAAATCTGTACTCCAAAGAACACACAGCACTCCTTCCCTTCTGAGGCCTCCCATGGGCCCAAACGGCAGTTTATTGCCACAAATGGGGTATTGATGCACTCAGGAGAAATTGGGCAACAAAATTGAGTATTTTGTTCCCTGTGAAAATAAGAAATTTTGGTAAAAAAATTACATCTTATTGGAAAAAATGTCATTTTTTTAATGTCACAGCCCAATTGAAATAGGTGCTGTGAAAAAACTGTGTGGTCAAAATGCTAACAACAACCAGAAATGAATTCCTTGAGGGGTGTAGTTTCCAAAATGGGGTCACTTTTGGTGGGTTTCCATTGCTTTGATACCTCTGAGGCTCTGCAAATGCGACATGGCACCCGAAAACCAATCCAACAAAATCTGGACTCCAACAAACATATAGCGCTCCTTTCCTTCTGAGCCCTCCCATGGGCCCAAACGGCAGTTTATCACCACAAATGGGGTATTGCCACACTAAGGACAAATTGGGCAACAAAATGGGGTATTTTGTTCCCTGTGAAAATAAGAAATTTTGATCACAAATGACATTTTATTGTAAAAAATGAAATTTTTTTCATTTCAGAGCCCAATTCAAATACGTGCTGTGAAAAAACTGTGCGGTCAAAATGGTAACAACAACCCTAAATTAATTCCTTGAGGGGTGTAGTTTCCAAAATGGGGTCACTATTGGGGGATTCCTACTGTTTTGACACCTCAACACCTCTTCAAACCTGGCATGCTGCCTAAAATATATTCTAATAAAAAAGAGGACTCAAAATGCACTAGGTGCTTCTTTGCTTCTAGGGCTTGTGTTTTAGTCCACGAGCGCAGTAGGGCCACATGTGGGACATTTCTAAAAACTGTAGAATCTGGACAATACATATTTAGTAGTGTTTCTCTGGTAAAACCTTCTGTGTTACAGAAAAAAAAATGAATAAAATTGAAATTTAGCAAGAAAAATGAAATTTGCAAATTTCACCTCCACTTTGCTTTCATTCCTGTGAAATGCCTGAAGGGTTAAAAAACTTTCTAACTGCTGTTTTGAATACTTTGAGGGGTCTAGTTTTTAAAATGGGGTGTTTTATCAGGGTTTCTAATACATAGGCCCCACAAAGCCACTTCAGAACTCAAGAGGTACCTTAAAAAAAAGGCTTTTGAAATTTTCTTAAAAATATGAGAAATTGCTGTTTATGTTCTAAGCCTTGTAACGTCCAAGAAAAATAAAAGAATGTTCAAAAAACGATGCCAATCTAAAGTAGACATAAGGGAAATGTGAACTAGTAACTATTTTGGGTGGTATAACCGTCTGTTTTACAAGCAGATGCATTTAAATTCTGAAAAATGCAATTTTTAAAAATTTTTCTCTACATTTTGCAATTTTTCACCAATAAACACTGAATATATCGACCAAATTTTACCACGAACATGAAGCCCAATGTGTCACGAGAAAACAATCTCAGAATCGCTTGGGTAGGTTTAAGCATTCCGACGTTATTACCACATAAAGTGAAATATGTCAGATTTGAAAAATGGGGTCTGAGCCTTAAGGCCAAAACTAGGCTGCGTCCTTAAGGGGTTAATGACCAAGCCATTTTTTAAGTTTATCCATCGTCGCATTCCAAGAGCTATAACCTTTTTATTTTTGCGTCGACATAGCTGTATAAGGTCTTGATTTTTGCGGGACAAGTTGTATTTTTTAATAGCACCATTTTGGGGTACATATTAGTTATTGTTTAACTTTTATTAACTTTTTTTTGGGGGGGAATAGAAAAAAACCTGAAATTTCGCCACTCTTTTTCGCGTCTTAAATCAACGCCGTTTACCGTGTGATATAAATAACAATAACTTTATTCAGCGGGTTGTTACGATTGCAACGATACCAAATTTGTATAGTTTTTGTATGTTTTACTACTTTTACACAGTAAAAACGCATTTTTTTCAAAATTATTTGTTTTTGTGTCTCCATATTTGAAGAGCCGTAACGTTTTTATTTTTTCGCCGACGCGGTTGTATGAGGTCTTTTTTTTGCAGGAAGACTTGTCGTTTTTATTGGTACCATTTTGGAGTAGATGCGACTTTTTGATCACTTTTATCACATTTTTTTTAAGTCAGGATTCACAGAAAACAGCAATTTTTCTGTAAAGGATCTGCCAGGCACAGCTTCTGTGTATACGCCCATAGGTAATCAGTCTGCACCTGCTTCTATGTCTGTGAGACTGACTCCATCTTCCACCACTCAGGATGGCAGGCTTAGGAGTGGGAGAGCCTATCACAGCCTGGCCAGACGGAGCTAGCTCCCGCCCTCTGTCTATTTATACCTGCCTTTCCTGTTCCTCCTTGCTTGTGATTCTTCTCGTGTGGTTTCCTGGCCCTGCTGCAGCTTCTGAACTATTTGACCCTGCTTCATACTGACCCTGGCTTACTGACTACTCTCCTGCTCTGCGTTTGGTACCTCGTACACTCCTGGTTTGACTCGGCTTGTTCACCACTCTTGTTGCTCACGGTGTTGCCGTGGGCAACTGCCCCATCTCCCTTAGCTTTGTGTACCCTTGTCTGTCGTGCACTTACTGAGCGTAGGGACCGTCGCCCAGTTGTACCCCGTCGCCTAGGGCGGGTCGTTGCAAGTAGGCAGGGACTGAGTGGCGGGTAGATTAGGGCTCACTTGTCTGTTTCCCTACCCCCATCATTACATTTTCCATAGTTTTTTATAAAATAATTTACGGCATTCACCGTGCGGGTTAAATAATGTAATAGATTTATAGTCGGGGTCGTTACGGATGCGGCGATACCAAATATGTGTAACTTTTTT
Organism: Rhinoderma darwinii; assembly: GCF_050947455.1. NCBI lineage: Eukaryota > Metazoa > Chordata > Amphibia > Anura > Rhinodermatidae > Rhinoderma > Rhinoderma darwinii. The sequence goes on along the minus strand of NC_134690.1, from coordinate 207,730,677 downwards.
TACTTTATTTTGGATTTTTAATAGTAAAGTATTTTGTAAGGTGAAAAGGTGGGTTTTTCATTTTTTTTAAATTAACTTTATTAAACTTTTTTTTTCTTTTTTACTAGTCCCACTAGGGGACTTTAATATGTCATTCTCCGATCGCTATTATAATACACTGCAATACTTTTGTATTGCAGTGTATTACTGCCTGTCCGTTTACAACAGACAGGCATCTGCTAGGTCATGCCTCCGGCATGATCTAGCAGGCGTTCGCTCCAGGCAGACCTGGGGGCCTTTATTAGGCCCCCGGCTGCCATTGGAGACACAGACACTCGGCGATCGTATCGCCGGGTGTCAGTGGGATGAGAGGGAGCGCCCTCCCTCTCTCCAAAACCACTCCGATGCGGTGCACGCTATTGTGCACCGCATCTGAGGGGTTAAACGGGTGAGATCGATACTTATATCGATCTCACACGGCAGAGCAGGGACGCCCCCAGCCCTCAGCTGCCTCTGGCAGCTGAGAGCAGGGAGATTTGACGGCTCCGTGCTCGGCTTACTTTATCCTGATGCAGTGCCGTAAAAAGGCATATGCATCAGAATAAAGCCCGTTAGTGGCTGTGAGGTGGGGATGTTTATCCAGGACATCCCACAAATGCTCGATCGGATTGAGTTCTGGGGAATTTGGAAGCCAAGTCAACGCCTTAAAGATGACCTGTCACTAGGTCATATAAGTTGAACTGGTTATTCGGCCTGAATAGTGCGGATCCAGTGCTGGTTTTTTTCTAGGACCCACTCGTTCTAGAGATATGGCCCATTGTTGTGTTGGTTCCCTATATGCTAATTTGCTGTAGTTAGACAATGGTGTGGAGCCAGCTTCCCCGTCTCTGATGCTGACCAATCACCACAAGGTAGTGTGAGGGTAGTTCATGCCCTGTTGGCTAACTGCAGCAAATTAGCATACAGGGAGCCAACACAACAGCGGGCCATATCTCTGGAATAGGAAAAACAAACAAACCAGCGTCGGAATCAGGGAGACCGCACTATTCAGGTCAGTTAACCAGTTAATCTTATATGACCTAGTGACCGGTCCTCTAAACTCTGTCACATTCTTCACACCTTTCCTGAACAATTAAATTTTTGCAGTGTGCGTTATCCTGCAGGGAAAGCCCACTGCTATTGGAGAATTCTGCTGCGAAGAAGGGGTATACTTGGTCTGCAACAATATTTAGATGGGTGGTACGTGTTAGGGTATGTTCACACGATGAGAGGCATTTACGTGTGAAAAGACAGACTGTTTACAGCTGCCTCGTTTCACACGTAAATGCTCCTCCTCGTAATTTACGAGGCGTCTGAGACGCTCGTAAATCTTGAGCTGTGCTTCATTGAGTTCAATGAAGAACAGCTCAAATTACGTGGCAAAGAAGTGCCCTGCACTTCTTTGCCGAGGCAGTCCATTTACGCGTCGTCGTTTGACAGCTGTCAAACGACGACGCGTAAATTACAGTTTGTCTGCACAGTACGTCGGCAAACCCATTTAAATGAATGGGCAGATGTTTGCCGACGTATTGCAGCCCTATTTTCAGACGTAAAACGAGGCATAATACGCCTCGTTTACGTCTGAAAATAGGTCGTGTGAACCCAGCCTTAAAGTAACATCCACATGAATGCCAGAACCCAAGGTTTCCTAGCAAAACATTTCCCAGAGCATCATACCGCCTCAGTTGGCTTTCCTTCTTATAGTATACAGTGAAGGAAATAAGTATTTGATCCCTTGCTGATTTTGTAAGTTTGCCCACTGCAAAAGACATGAACAGTCTAGAATTTTTAGGCTAGGTTAATTTTACCAGTGAGAGATAGATTATATAAAAAAAACAAAAACTGAAAATCACATGGTCAAAATGATATATATGTATTTGCATTGTGCACAGAGAAATAAGTATTCTTTGGCAAACAAGACTTAATACTTGGTGGCAAAACCCTTGTTGGCAAGCACAGTAGTCAGACGTTTTTTGTAGTTGATGATGAGGTTTGCACACATGTTAGATGGAATTTTGGCCCACTCCTCTTTGCAGATCATCTGTAAATCATTAAGATTTCGAGGCTGTCGCTTGGCAACTCGGATCTTCAGCTCCCTCCATAAGTTTTTGATGGGATTAAGGTCTGGAAACTGGCTAGGCCACTCCATGACCTTAATGTGCTTCTTTTTGAGCCACTCCTTTGTTGCCTTGGCTGTATGTTTCGGGTCATTGTCGTGCTGGAAGACCCAGCCACGAGCCATTTTTAATGTCCTGGTGGAGGGAAGGAGGTTGTCACTCAGGATTTGACGGTACATGACTCCTTCCATTCTCCCATTGATGCGGTGAAGTAGTCCTGTGCCCTTAGCAGAGAAACACCCCCAAAACATAATGTTTCCACCTCCATGCTTGACAGTGGGGACGGTGTTCTTTGGGCCATAGGCAGCATTTCTCTTCCTCCAAACACGGCGAGTTGAGTTAATGCCAAAGAGCTCAATTTTAGTCTCATCTGACCACAGCACCTTCTCCCAATCACTCTCAGAATCATCTAGATGTTCATTTGCAAACTTCAGACGGGCCTGTACATGTGCCTTCTTGAGCAGGAGGACCTTGCGGGCACTGCAGGATTTTAATCCATTACGGCGTAATGTGTTACCAATGGTTTTCTTGGTGACTGTGGTCCCAGCTGCCTTGAGATCATTAACAAGTTCCCCCCGTGTAGTTTTCGGCTGAGCTCTCACCTTCCTCAGGATCAAGGATACCCCACGAGGTGAGATTTTGCATGGAGCCCCAGATCGATGTCGATCAACAGTTGTCTGCTTCTCACCCAGCGTCTTACTTATGGTTTTGTAGCCCATTCCAGCCTTGTGCAGGTCTATGATCTTGTCCCTGACATCCTTAGAAAGCTCTTTGGTCTTGCCCATGTTGTAGAGGTTAGAGTCAGACTGATTAATTGAGTCTGTGGACAGGAGTCTTTTATACAGGTGACCATTTAAGACAGCTGTCTTTAATGCAGGCACCAAGTTGATTTGGAGCGTGTAACTGGTCTGGAGGAGACTGAACTCTTAATGGTTGGTAGGGTATCAAATACTTATTTCTCTGTGCACAATGCAAATAAATATATATAATTTTGACTATGTGATTTTCTGTTTTTTTTTTTAAATAAAATCTATCTCTCACTGGTAAAGACTGTTCATGTCTTTGACAGTGGGCAAACTTACAAAATCAGCAAGGGATCAAATACTTATTTCCTTCACTGTATCCTGGTGCCATCTCTTCTCCAGGTAAGCGATGCACACACGCCTGGCTGTCTACATGATGCAAAAGAAAACGTGATTCATCAAAACAAGCCTGCTTCTTCCATTGCTACATGGTCCAGTTCCGGTGCTCACTTGCCCATTGTAGGTGCTTTCAGCGGCAGTGAGGAGTCAGCTTGGGCACTCTTGACTGGTCTGCAGCCCCAAACGTAGCAAGTTGGGATACACTGTGTGTTATGACACCTCCAGCAGTAACTTTCTTTTAGCAATTTGTGCTACAGTAGCTCCTCTTTGGGATTGAGCCAGAAGGGCTAACCTTTGCTCCCCACATGGACCAATGGATTTTGGGTGCCTATGACTGGTGCTGGTTCACCCATTGTCTTTCCGTGGACCACTTTTGGTCTGTATTAAGCACTGCAATACTGGGAGCAAGAAAGATCTGTCGTTTTGGAGAAGCTCTGACCCAGTCGTCTAGCCATCACAATTGGGCCCGTCAAAGTCCTTACGCTTGCCCATTTTTCCTGCTTCCAACACATCAACTTCAAGTACTGACTGTTCACTGGGCGGCTACTATATCCCACCCCTTGACAGGCGCCATTGTAACCAGATAATCAATGTTATTTACTTCACCTGTCAGTCGTTTTAATGTTATGGCTGAATGGTGTATAACAATTTTTTCCATAATGGAGCCATTTCATGACTGTTTAACCCTTTCAAGACCGAGCTCATTTTGACCTTCATGACCAGCCCCATTTTCTCAAATCTGACATGTGTCAATTTATGTGTTAATAACTCTGGAATGCTTTTGCCTATCCAAGCGATTCTGAGATTGTTTTCTCGTGACATATTGTACTTTATGTTAGTGGAAAAATTTGGTCAATAAATGCATTGCTTATTTGTGAAAAACACCAAAATTTAGAGAAAATTTGCAAAAATTATGATTTTTCTCATTTTAAATGTATCTGCTTGTAAAACAGATAGTAATACCACACAAAATAGTTACTATTTTATATATTCCATATGTCTACTTTATATTTGCATAGTTTTTTGAACATTATTTTATTTTTCTAGGACGTTACAACGTTTAGAACTTTAGCAGCAATTTCTCACATTTTCAAGAAAATTTCAAAAGGCTATTTTTACAGGGACCAGTTCAGTTCTGAAGTGGCTTTGAGGGCCTTATGTACTAGATAGACCCCATAAATCACCCCATATTAAAAACTGCACCCCTCAAAGTATTAAAAATAGCATTCAGAAAGTTTCTTAACCCATTAGGCGCTTCACAGGAATTAAAGCAAAGTAGAGGTGAAATTTACAAATTGTATTTTTTTTGCTGAAATTCATTTGTAATAAAAAAAAATCTGTAACACAGAAGGTTTTACCCGAGAAATGCAACTCAATATTTATTGCCCAGATTCTGAAGTTTTTAGAAATATCCCACACGTGGCTCTAGTGTGATAATGGACTGAAACACAGGCCTCAGAAGCAAAGGAGCACCTAGTGCATTTTGAGTCCTCTTTTTTATTAGAATATATTTGAGGCACCATGTCAGGTTTGAAGAGGTCTTGTGGTACCAAAACAGTGGAAATCCCCCAAAAGTGAGACGGTTTTGGAAACTACACACCTCAAGGAATTTATCTAGGGGTATAGTTAGCATCTTGACCCCACAGGTCTTCTGCTATATTTATTGGAGTTTGTCTGTGAAAGTGAAAATCTACTTTTTTTCTGAAAAAATATTTTAAAAAAATAATCTTTGCAAGGAATAAAGATTAAAAAGCACCCCAGAACTTGTAAAGCTACTTCTCCCGATTACGCCAATACCCCATATGTGGTACTAAACTGCTGTTTGGACCCACAGCAGAGCTCAGAAGGGAAGGAGCGCCATTTGGATTTTGAAGCGCAGATTTTGCTGGATTGGTTTTCAGTGCCATGTCGCGTTTGCAACGCCCTGGAGTAAGCAAAACAGTGGAATCCCCCCAAAACGGACCCCATTTTGAAGACTACACCCCTCAAGGAATTGTTCTAGGGGTATAGTTAGCATTTTGACCCCACAGTTTTTTTGCTGAATTTAGTGGAATTAGGCCGTGAAAATGAAAATCTACTTTTTTCTGAAAAAACATAGAGATGTTTAATTTTTACAATGAATAAAGGAGAAAAATTACCCCAAAATTTGTAAAGCAATTTGTCCTGATTACAGCAATATGCCATATGTGGTAATAAACTGCTGTTTGGACCCACGGCAGGACTCAGGAGGGAAGGAACAATATTTGGCTTTTGGAGCTCAAATTTAGCTGGACTGGTTTTCGGGTGTCATGTCGCATATGCAAAGCCCCTGAGGTACCAAAACAGTGGAAACCTCCCAAAAGTCCCTTTAGGGGACTGGAACGAGCGATCATTAGGTCGCTGGCACAATACACTGCAATACTAATGTATTGCAGTATAATATCATTTTACAGGCTCCTGTAACAGCGCGATCGCTGTTAATATCCGTTAGTCCCGGGTGTCAGCTGTAATACACAGCTGACAGCTGCAGAATATGGAGCGTGAGCCCGCTCCATATATAACCCCTCGCACCACGACATTCTATTAAGTCGTGGTGCGCCAAGGCGTTAATGCGCAGCGGATGGTGCAAAGTGAAAATTAAAATTTTCCACTGATATGCCATTTTAATGCACAATATATTGTGCCCAGTTTGTGTCACTGAAGACAAATAACTCATACAATGTTGAGCGGGTTCTCCCGGATATAAAATGTCATATATGTGGACGTAAGCTGGTGTTTGGGCACGCTGTGGGGCTCAGAAGGGAGGGAACACCATTTGGCTTTTGGAGCGCAGATTTTTCTTGGTAACTGTTCTGTTTGGGGTTTTGCTGGTATTTCAGTTTATAATGTGGGGGTATATGTAAGCTGTGCGGGGTACATCAGGGCATAATAAGAGAGTATAATAATGGGGTACATAAATAATAATTTGCAGATATGTGGCCGGTGTCACACTGATAAATGGCGCCTGATCCTATCCGCTTTTGGAACACTCTGCACATTTTGCATCGCCATATTCTGAGAGCCAGAACTTTTTTATTTTTTCTCCAACGGAGCCGTGTGAGGGCTTATTTGTTGCGGGACAATCTGTACTTTTCATTTGTATCATTTTAGGGTACATGTGATTTTTTTTTTATCACTTTTTATTAGATTTTTTTGGAAGCAAAGTGACAAAGAAACAAATTCTGACAATGTTTTTTGTATTTTTTTTTTTTACAGTATTCACCGTGCGGTATAAATTACATTTTACTTTATTATGCGGGTCGGTACGATTACGGCGATACCATATGTATATAGGTTTTTTATGTTTTGTGGCGATTGCGCAATAAAATCACTTTGATAAAATTATTTATTTTCTGTGTCACCATATTCTGAGAGCCATCATTTTATATTTTTCCGTCAAAAAAGCGGTGTAAGGGCTTGTTTTTTGCGGGACGGGTTGTAGTTTTTATTGGTACTATTTTGGGGTACATGCGACTTTTTATTCTATATTTTGGGAGGGTTGATGACCAAAAAAAAGTGATTCTGACATTGTTTTTTAATTATTTTTTTTGCGGTGTTCACCGTGCGGGAAAAATAATATTATAGTTTTATAGTTTGGGTCGTTACGAACGCGGTAATACCAAATATGTGTACTTTTTTTTAACATTTTCATTTTTTTCCTATAATAAAAGATTTATTATAGGAAAAAAAGCATTATTTTTTTTTGTAACTTTTATAACTTGTTTTTACACTTTTATAAAACTTTTTTATGACTTTATTTTTTACTTTTTACTTGAAGCCTGGCAGCACTGATCGCTGCTATAATACATTACACTACCTAGGTAGTGTAACGTATTATAAACTGTCAGTGTGACGCTGCGAGTCACACTGACAGGAAGCTTATGAGGACCGGCCCCCGGCTGGTCCTCATAGGCTGCTGTGCATGGCAGACCCGGGGGCCATTATATGGCCCCCGGTTCTGCCTTGTAACCGACTGCAGCACCAGCAATCGGTCCCCGGGAAAGTTTGTTGTAGCAACAAACTTTCCAGTTTGTTATAGCAACAAACTTTCCAGTTCGTTGCTACAACACACTTTCCCTGCGATCACATGACCGGGACCTGAACTAATCAGGTCCCGATCATATCTCAGGGACCAGAGGCAGGTGATAACAGCGCGATCCGGGTGTCAGCGCTACTCTGAGACACCCGGATCGCGCTTTTAACACCCACCGTGAATTCACGTCTGCACTGCACAGAGCCCAGCAAATGCCGACGTGAATATACAGTGGGCGGTCGGGAAGCGGTTAAATAAAAAAAAATTAAGCAAAATCAGATAAACTTTCAAAATGGATCATTTAGGCCTAATGCACATGGCAAAGCCTGTATTATAGACCCATAAGGCATTAGTGAGGCACTGTACTCTGGCCTAGGATACCACAATATAAAAACAGAGGTATTGTATGGGCCGTTAGCAGGCTACAGGCACCATATTATGAATCCATTTAATACAGATCTCTAATATACTGTGTGCATGAGACCTTACATCAATATGGATTGATAATGGTCTGATTACCGGGCAAAATCTGTGCTCATAAACCTGCCATAAATAATATACTTAACAAGAGAAATATTAAGAATACAAACTGAAATATACAGTGTAAAGCCAATGACTGTCTAGTAGTCTGTGCTAGCTAAAGCCTAAACATTCAATATATGTATTTAACTATAATGACATGAAGCATTTCTGTATCTAACTATAATAATCTTCTTTCCACAGAACACTTCCCCTGTAAAGAGATGAGCTGGTCTTTTCTACGAGACATACTAAGCGGCGTTAATAAATATTCAACTGGTATTGGCAGAATCTGGTTGTCAGTCGTCTTCATATTCCGGCTCCTGGTGTACGTTGTTGCGGCAGAAAACGTTTGGAAAGATGAGCAGAAGGAGTTTGAGTGCAACATCAAACAACCCGGTTGTGAAAACGTCTGCTTCGACCACTTCTTCCCTATTTCTCAAGTTCGGCTTTGGGCTCTACAGCTGATAATGGTGTCAACACCTTCTCTCCTTGTGGTACTCCATGTGGCCTATCGTGAAAGTCGAGAGAAAAGACACAACAAAAAGCTATATGAGAGTACAGGAAGCATGGATGGTGGTCTGTTTTGTACATATGTCATTAGCCTCCTATTCAAAACTGTGTTTGAGCTAGGTTTCCTTATGCTTTTTCACAAATTATACGGTGGGTTCAGTGTTCCACGCTTAGTGAAGTGTGACATTGATCCTTGCCCTAACCTTGTAGATTGCTATATCTCGAAGCCTACAGAGAAGAGGATTTTCCTGTACTTTGTAGTAGTTACATCGGCAATCTGTATCGTACTCAACCTATGTGAGCTGGGGTACCTCGTCTCCATGTATTTTTCTAAATGTTGTCTAAAACGGTATGTAGAAAGACTGACTTCAGCACAGTGTGATTATAAGAACCAACACCAGAGCATGGACCACAATATTACATTACAACAATCCACCGGCAATTCTATTGAATATGCTGAAAACTCTTAAGGGGTCATAAAAACATTTTAGTATGGCACTAGTACTATAATGTATATATTATTAAAACATTACAGGTTTTAAAATTTTATGTTCCTGTCTGTCGGATTATTACATTTCACATTTTTGTACTGAAATAAATAATTTACATAGAATTGGTTTACATGGATCTCCTTAATAATAGCACATGCACAAAACTTTTTTTTTACTAGAAGAGAATTTGTGGCTATAAACAAAGATATACTGTATTTGGAAAATGTATCACTTGAGTAGTTTCAGAAGATTCAGTATGCTTCTGCATTAGAGCCATGATTTCTTGAACATACAGCCATTCAGATCATATATTCAAATAACACTATGTTTGGCTATTATATGACTGGTATTCTGCATTATTCAACAGTTTTCCACTCTTCAAACTCTCTCTCTAATTCTCAGTTGTATCTGAGCTAGGGGGTGGAGCCTAAATGCTATCATGTCTTCTATACACTACACACATTAAGGAGAATACTGCTCTCTTATCTCGATCACCTATATAGAAGCTGCAGCAGCATGGAGGACAATAAGCCGTGTAGCTGAGAATCCATCAATGGGGTGACATAGAAATGTTACTAGCAGCCGCCTGTATGCTTCCTACCCATACTCACCCCTCCACTTTCAATAGACTGGTATGCAGCGTGTGTATCTCACTCTCGCTCTTGTTTTTGGGGTGTGGGAGGAAACCGGAGTACCCGGAGGAAACCCACGCAAACACAGGGAGAACATACAAACTCCATGCAGATGTTGTCCTTGGTTGGATTTGAACCCAGGACCCCAGTGCTGCAAGGCAACAGTGCTAACCACTGCGCCACCGTGCTGCCCGACGTGCTATGAGTGACTCGGCACAGACAGGCGCGATGATGTCGCTACATCCCACCTGCCTGCGTCGAGCCGCTCAGGGCACATTGAATGCTGGAGCAAGGAACCATCAGCTCCTTGCTCCAGCATTGAATAGAACCGGGACCTCGGTGAGTGACTCCCGGCCCCCCGGAGGTCTTCACACGACCGGCAGAAATCAGAAAAAGAGAAGTTAAATAGTAGTCCAATTCAAATACAGAAAACTGAAATCATACCTTTACACATAACAGGACGTTTGGAACCTGTCTGCTCAGGCAATGTGAATGTGGCAGGTAAATATAGGAAACAACTGTTGTGCTCAACATGGGAAGAAGACAGGTTAGGTGAATCTCGAGTTGGATGAGAAAGAATAGAGACAGCCTGGATATAAATTGTTACACTTGCTTTTTAGGCTAGATTCAGTTGGGCGTTGCGCATCTCGGACGTAAAATATTGCCTTTTTTCACGTCCGAGGTGCATCCGTGCTCTGCGGGATGCGATATCAAGCATCCCCCATAGACTAGAGTCTATGGAGGGATGCATGAAGCCTGAAAAAATAGGACATGTCCTATTTTCTCATGGACCCTTCACACGGTAGTTTGAAACAACAGCTGTGTGAACAGCCACATTGAATTAGATCGGCCGTCACGCGGACCTATGTTTCAACAACCGTCACACAGACGTTTAACACGTTCGTGTGAATAAGGCCTAAATGTGATGTTTAGGCATATTAGACTGCTTGGGCAAGGAAACAGATGTAGTGTGGCTTGGAGGCAACTGAAAAGAGCCATAGGTGAAAAGACTATTACATTGTATAAACCCTGGTTGAGCACAACAGTTGTTTCATAAAATTGTGGCTAGATAAATTAGGACACGATTTTCAAATTGATTGTTGCACCTAGTATCTGGTTTGTTTGTAGATTGACAAATATCAATATTGGAGAAAAAAACGTCATCATCTGAGTTCCCTCTACTCAGCATAAATATCCTACAACAACTCCACAGAGCTCAAATATCTCATGAAAAAATAACATTCTATATTCAATACAGTTGAATACAGAGTTTAACATGTAACCAGCTAGAGCAACAACCCTACACATGTACGAGCAAATATGGCGGCTGCTGCCCTTGCATTATCTAGTGTTATGGACCTGTAATGTGCCCAGTACAAATATGTAAAACATGTAACCCCCACCAGATGGGCAAAATGAGGACTATGCA